>NC_056743.1:1818633850-1818653850 GCF_019279795.1 Protopterus annectens
TTGCACGTATGCAGCCAACATGTTCACACCTCCGTGCAGCACTTGGACATGCCCCCTGCACTCGTACACGTTTCCTTTGCACGTGGCCATTACGGCAGCATGCCTTCATTAATAGGCATGTGGTGCTGCTGCGCCATCTCTACGCCGCATGGTCGGTGCAAGCCTAACACCATCCTTGCGCCGAGCTTCATGAATCCCCGGGACAGACAATGCAGTTTTTACACAATTGTGTAATGACTTTAAATACCACCCACAATGTTTCAGCAAAGGAATTTAACCCAAAATATTTCAGACAGTCTAAAATTTTGAGAGGTCTCAAATATAAACAGGGTAAAGACAAATAATTTTGGTTTAGCAAAACTAGAATACGTTTACATAAACTTAATTGTTAATTAGACATATTGGCAAATGCTACCATCATTTACAAAATTACTAGGACATCTAATCCATTATATAAGCATAAATAGTGACTTTATCAGAAATTCAAGTCAGAAGATTCAGTGTTATTAATGATGCATCAAAAATTAACATGTTTCCCAAACACTTTTTGTCATGCAGAATCTTCAGGGGGTGAGATTCAATGCAAGTTATTTGAAGAAGCAAATGAAGATTTAAATCATGTGAGAAATTAGTAACCTTGAAACAAAATGACATTTTGAAAATCCCAGGGTATGATTCATAAACGTGGTACCCAATCACTCTTGTTTTATGCATGGCTCAAGCCAGGTACTAGAGCCCTGTGCAGTTCAAAATGGTACCTGTGTTCACTGCAATAATGACATTCAAAAGGGGTCTGTATTAAATCATTGAATGGCATTTCATCAGAAATACTGTTTCTCGAAAACCCACACCCCCACTCTAATTATATATACCAACTCCAATTTCGCACTACAGTGGGGAAAGGGCAAATTTCCTAATCACCTACAGTAATACAATCTCAGTCAAAATGGTTTGGTGAATGGCATGTTCGATAAATGGCACTTGAAATGCCATTCAATGATCTGATCATTCAATGAAATAATAGGGATCCATTCAAAACTGCATACCTGGAGAAACCCAGCTATCCAGCTGGTATACAAATGGGGACTCACTGTACTGAGTATGATTCACAAACTTGTAAATAACCTACTAGAATGTGGAGTACAGGGAAAGATTTACTGGACAGAGGTATGCACCAAGCACACAATAAATTCTGTAATCATACTGCAGAGCTGATGTTATGTTCAGTATAATCTTCTAAACAGTATCAGGCTGTCAGTACATATAATGCCAGAAAATGTAAAGGATTACACGTCTGATACACTGAGCAGAATATCCATGTGACTACACCTACAGTACCACTTCCTCTCCTGCTTTCCCTCACAACCCACCTCTATCAAATGAGAACATGCAAACCAGCATCCCCATAATGTGCACATATTTAAATTATACCCTGCCTGTTATCATGGAAAATGAGCCTGATAACTTTCTGAATCCCCCCCCCCCATGAATCCTGATTCATGTTCAGTCATCCACAGAGGTTCCAGGGTGTAAGCTGACAGTGGGAAGTGCTACAAAATGCTGCTAACTAGAAAGATCCATTTGACTCCTTTTTTCTTTGAAGACCTAAGGTGATATGGAGGGAGGTAGGTAAGGTGATATGGAGGGAGGTAGGTCATGTGCAATTGTATATGTATGCAATATGTTTGTGTGTGTGTGCATGTGTGTGTGTGTGTGTGTGTGTGTGTGTGTGTGTGTGTGTGTGTGTGTGTGCGTGTGCGTGTGCGTGTGCGTGTGTGTGTGTGTGTGTGTGTGTGTGTGTGCGTGTGTGTGTGTGTATGTGTGTGTGTATACATGCATTTTAAGGGTTGCATCATAGTGCTTCCCACATTTTGTCCAACTCTTCAATGTGCATCATCGTGTCAGACTGCTGCAAACAATAACCTGGATGTGAATATCAGCAGTTATGTTAAAGGGTGGCAGTATATGAAATTGGACTTTAAAGTGTGCCCACAGGTAGAAGGCATTATTTAGGATGTGTTAGTACAGCTATCTATCACTAGCAGTGGAACAGAAGCTGAAGCAAGAGTTTTGTGACATGTTTTTCATTCTTTTTCATTAATTTGGTTGTCAATGCAATCAGAGAAAATGTGTAAAAAAAACGATGTTTCTAACCTTATATTGTGGTAGCTATATTTTTGAGCAGTTTTGACAATGTACATTCTTCCCACACATTCACACAAACTGATAAGGCATTATAACCAAAATAAATCCAAAGAAAGGCATCTTGACAGCATATGAATGCATTTTATATCTGTGTAGTTTTTACATCAAGTTGCATCATAACATAGGCAGCTGTTTAGCGTGAGTACATTCTACATATTCTTTTTGACTTTCTAGCAACAGTTCTAAAATTATAAGGTTTTGTATTAGTTTCAAAGCCCATCTCCAGTGTATAGCCATAGTCAAGGTTGCATGTTACATTTTTATGTTGTATCCTATGAAAAGGATTAAAAATCAGTGTTTTTTATAGCATACCTTTTGTTTAACATGGCAATTATGAGATGGTCTTTAACATGGTAACTATGGACTGCTCTTACCTCCTTCACCACATAGGATGAAGTGAAAAGTAACATGAAAAATGTTTCCTTTGTCCAACTGGCTTTAGCATTATACTTATCACATGTCAATGCAGTATATCCAGGTTGTGTCTGATGGGCAGCACAGACTTTTGTTTTATATTGCTGCTGTCTGTTCTTCAGCCACCACAAGAAACTAAAGTCAGGCTTTCTGCAATTATACAATCCAATGCATTTTACTATAAAAGTAGATACACAGCATGCTTCAGGAAAATCACTAAAACAATATTTTATGCAGAGGGGCAAGCTCTCCTGCACCTCCTATATGGGGTGGTTTCATTGCTGTACCCCATTCACTTATATATACAAACTCCACAGTTGTACAAATCTTGGGGGAAAAAGAGAAAGCACATTCTGAGGGTGAAACATAACTTACACTACTTCAGTCTCACAATAAGGTAAATCTATTTCAGCCGTGTATGCTTGAGGGTACCTCTGACACTGCCTTTCCAGGATACCTATATTTAAACAGATCTCTTACCTGCCCTTGTTCTTATAGTTTTATTAGATATGCTCTTGGTTTTGTGCTAGAGAAAACATATTGTTCAAATAATTGTACCTAGAATTCAAGTTGTCTGTAGTTATAGCTGTCACACCCATCATAGGTGTAATCACATTTCTATTAGCTTAGCATCCGAAAAACATTCTGTTTCCATGGCACAGCTTTCACACTGACATTTCTCACAGTGTTTCCAGGGCTGACCATGATTTCACTATACTGCTAGCCTGAAACCATAGTGCTATCAGTTTTCTACACCTTATTTTGCAAGTTAAGTGATATACCATTATCTGACCTAATATTTGGTTCAATAATGCTCTGCAGATGATTGGTTCTGGAACAGGAAATCTCAATTATTCATTAGTCAGCCTAGGGAGACATGCCTAACGTTAATGGAATCATAAAATTCTACAGGCTACTGACAATCTGATATCTAAATGAGGGCATTTACACTTTGGCAGTGTTTTATTGGTAGAGCATAAAGTCTTTTAACATTTTCTTTGTTAAGGATCATAGCTTTTTCTCTCACCAGTGCTTTAATTTTACCAAGTCCCAGTTCTGGTGTACAAACAGTTTCAGCTGATCCTCTTTGCAATGTCTCCAGGATAAATCATCTACGATCTTTAAACAGATGCATTCTGTTATTGCGACAGTATTATCATATCTGAGAATCTCATATTTTTATTATTTTCTACATGGGGCTTATTTTATCTTTCCTGTACTATGAGTTCATTATACAAAGCTGTTTACAGCCAGTAGGTCTGAATCCTTATCTGGTTTATATTCTGATTCCTGTATTATCAATGCCATCAAGACTGCAGATCCAGCTATCATACAGATGTAATCCTCAACTGCCATTGCATACCTTTTTCTGTTTTCTCTGGTTTCCTCTGAAAGTCTAATCATATAGTATGCTATGTTTATTTCTCAAGTTTATGACAACAAATAAAGTGTCCACCAAAAAATTCACATTTTGTTACTGATTTTTGGTAATTGAAATTAGTCTCTAATAACATACAGCCTCTTACAAGTTTACAATTCTTTCCACATGGATATATATATAAAAGTACTCACTTGTTTTCTTTTCTTCCCATGAGTACCCTTACCTACATCAGACAAAGGCTGACTAGCATAGGGAATCATTTTGTCATTGTCTTCCCATGTTTGGTTTATGATAGCTCATAAACCAACTAGACTTACATATACATGAAGAATGGTTTCTCACTCAGGTTCTGATTAGGAAATAACAGTTTCTCAATTGAGCATTTTCTTTTATTATTCTAATGTTATCTACTGTTCTTCAATGCACTTAAAATGAATATTTTTTCACCCATGTTAGCATTAATGCTGTCATTGTACTGAAAAAAAAAAAAAAAAAAATATATATATATATATATATATATATATATATATATATATATATATACAGTGTAATTTGCCACTAAATTATCATCCTATGTGCATTTCTACCTATGTGGCATTTTCTGCATGCATTATATGATACAGTGCCTTTATATTACTAAGCTCTGTCAACAGGACCTCCTCTGAAATGATGAAACTATAATACTGTGATACTGATTTGTTAAAACTCACATTTGTTTCTGTTAAACCTTTGTCTCTTAATATTTCAAGATGTCATTACAACTCTTTGTGGTGCCTTGCATGACACCTTCTTATATGGTCTGTTTCTGCCAATCCTTTTCTGCATAAACTCAGTCATAGACCTTTTCACAGCCATATACTAAGCAAACTAACTTTCTTTCTGTCTTTGTGTAAGTCTTTTGTAGTGCATGGAGAGCAGTAATTATACTCCAATATCCATAAAAAGACCAATTAGTTAAGCACTTCTATAGTGCAAGACCCAATCTTATCAAATTTTAACCACCCCCTGCTTCAGTTATTAAGATCAAGTATCACGCTAGGCAGTTAAACCTGGCAGTATTGGCCAGCAAATGACAGTGGCAGAATATTGTCAGTGCAGGAAATGTGTCCCTGATGTTTTGTAATATAACAGAATGTCTACACTGTCTTTCTGATAGCACTAGCTAAGTGCTTTACAGCTTTGAAAGTTAGTTTTTTTTTTCAGCTAGTAGTACATGGAGCAGATAAAGCTCCATGCACAACAAAGAATTATGACTGGGTCTCCAATCATAACCCTTTGTTGTTCTCAACACAGATGTCACAATTCACATTGAGTTTCAATCTCAAGGTGAATTTCTTGGCATCCATGCCTCAAACTCATAATAAACTGGTTATGACTGGTGACCCACTCATAATCCTCTAAGTTATTCCATAATGGATTTAGAATCATATACCAATGGTTGAAATATCTCATTCTGGCTGGCATTTACTTGTAAAGTGACTAATAGTAAACAATTTCATTGTGGACATTCTTGTTGCTAACTTTTAAGCATGTCAAATCTATTTTCTTGTTATTTATTCTAATGCAATGTGATAAGTTGTTGCATTAATTTCTTTCATGGCAGAACTACAACTTTAAAAAATACTGTATCTTGCCAAAAAGTCTCATAAGATCTTCAAACAAATTCAATAAACCCTACATGGTAGCAAAGAGTTTTAAAATTGGTAAGCACCGTGTAGAGGCATGCACCACTGCACAAACAAGGTAAACACCGTTGCATGCTAATTACAGCATAAGCAGCTGAATTGCATGCTAATCTATCAATCCAACATGGTGGGGCTATTCCACAAGCTATAAAGCAACTGTGTGGACTCAATGCTAGTTTTCCCTGAGAATTCCAAAACCTATTGGAATACTACCAAGGAATGGAATCTATATAGAAAGAATGTTTATGTGCAACAGGCTGAAGCCTATGTTGCTGCTGCTGCCAATAGACCAAAACCTACAAGGAAAAGTGTTTTCAGGCTCCATTTAACTTTTCACAGCCTACATGATGTGGAAATGGTAGAGTGCTACATGGTGGATGGGGACACACTGTAGGAACTCTGTAATCTCTGCTGTCCTCAACTCAGAGCCAGGGTCAACCAAGGGATCCCATTCCAGTGGAGACAAAAGTATCTGTGGCACTTATAATCTTAGCTACAGGTACCTTTCAGACACCAAAAGATGACATGCTGGGGGTGTCACAGGCATCAGCATCCATGATCCTTCATTGGTTCCTGAAATCTATGCTCCAACATGCCTGTGAGACATATATTTTCCCCGTACTCCTGAGGAGATGCCAGAAATATGCAGGAGTTCTGCCATGTGGCACACTGCCCTGAAGTATTGGGTGCCATAGATTGCACACATATAGAAATGACAGCACCACCAGGGCAACAGGGTAGGCTACACATAAACAGAAAGGGCTACCACTCTATTAACTGCCAAGTTGTGTGTAATGCCAAGGGAATCATCATGAATGTGTGTGTGCTGGTGACCCTGGCAGTTACCACAACTCACATATCTGGCGCACCTCCCAACAATAATGGATGTTTGCTAGGGGAGATATCCCACAGGGTCATTTACTGGAGGATGGAGGTTATGCACTGAATCTGTGGCTGATGACACCCATCAGAAATGTACACACATCCACTGATGAATGCCATAATGAGGCACACGCTCAAACCAGAAATATCATAGAGTGTGTGTTTGGCCTGCTGAAATCACAGTTCTGGTGCCTAGATACATCTGGGGATGCCTGCAGTACAATCCATGGACATGTACGGAAATATTCACCGTATATGTTATGCTACACAACATCATCTTGAGAAAATAGCTTCAGTAGGATCAGCAAGGGGAAGGAGCACACATCCCAACACCAATGCTAAGGTCACCACAGCCACAGGCAGATGAGGAGTCAGAGGGGGAATCACCAGCTGCTGTGGGTGTAGGCAGAGGTAGGTGTGCTCAATATGCTCTTGCTTTGGCTAAGAGACAATGAATAGCACACTCACTCACCACCTGGTGCCTAAAACCTTCCTCCTACACACATACATACAGTAACAATGATGCCAGGCAACTCTTACAACCTTCAACTCCCCATGCATTGGCTGTGTAGTCTTTGCAACAGACAGTCATCCCTGAATTAAAATGGTGGCAACTGCTGCATTTACAAGCTAAGTCTTGAACCTGGACCTTATTGTGTAATAATATGAATGAGTGGTATATCCCTGTATTTCATTACTTGGCACTGTAAGCAAGCAAAAGGCAGGCCATTTGTACAGAAATTACCTTAACATGTGACAGCAGAGATTTATTTGACTTATATGTGTCCATTATTAAGTAGTAGACCTCAAGCATCAAAGATTCACATAGTTATACCTCTCAAAATTAGTGATGGTCACTGCATGCCCTCAGTTTAGCACCATATGTTTGTACTTGAAAATCATTAAAGAGAGACGTTAGAAAGTAATGATACACATTGCAGTTTCTGACTTCACAACCCTCACAAGATCATTCATAAAAAAACTTGTTGATAGTATCAGCTGTTTAACATTCCTAGTCAAATATAAGTCAAAAGTACAATAACCAGTATAACACTACAAATGCAGATATACTAAGCACTAGGTCATCTATGCACATTGAGCATCTGTGACAAAGCTTGTATATCCCTGCATCCAAAAGATAAATAGGGATATGGCACAGTTATCATCACTTGCACAGGGTGCCATGTGTGCTGCGGGGCAGGAAGCCTAGACTGACTCAAAAGGTTGGTGAGTGTGTGTGAATGAGAAAGAGAAGCAGAAACATTTGGATAAACCAGCAAATGGCCAGTGGACAAAATGAGTTTTAAGCTGCACATCTGAACCTTGTAACTGTTGTGTGTGTGTCTGTAGGGGTCCCCCAAGTGAAACTGATGTGTGAGTGCCTGCATAAACACAGTCATGCTCCTTGGTAGTTCTACATCCTAGCATGTCAGGCAGGTGTGAGCCATGCATGGTAAAGGTGGCAGTTCATCATTGCCATCCCCGATCATGAGAACTGGCTCTTCCAGGAGTTGCACTGGCATGTCCATGCCCATGGTCAGATGCACTGCTGCTATCTGAATATGACTGATGTCTGCTGGATGAGCTCCCTTAAAAGGTATGCCCAGGACTATGACCCCATGGTCTGCCACATCTGGGTGTGGACAGCTCACCCACTAACAGAGCAGTGGAAGTATTGCCACTATTGGAGCATGATCGGGCACGGCCATGTTGGCTAACAACAGATGATGTGACTGACTGAAGCCCACAAAGATGCCATTCCCCTCCCAGCAGATATTCCATCAAAAACAATGCTCATTATATGACAGACACCCCTCGTTCCATCACATACACCCCACATTCCAACGTGTCATTCATCTGATCCATTGAATAGGCAACACGGTGGAAGCAGTCACATATGTCAGCCTGTGCCACATCTACAACCCTGAGCATTTGTCTGGAGCACCTATGGGAACATGCCTGTGCCTCTGTGACAGCCCTAAACATACAGTGAGGGGCATGGGAAGAGACACCTGGAGCAGGTGGAAGAGGGACAGCAGGCCTTCTCTGAGCACCCTTAACAACCCTCCTGCATGGCATCTCACCCTCCACCTGTCCAATATCTGTGGGCTCACTGGAATGGGTAGGCATAGGCCTACTGGCTGTGTCCGATGGATTTCCAGAGGATGGCTATGTGTCAACCTCAGTGTCAGATTCAACCTTTGTACCTCCCTCCACTGTGACTCTGGCCATCATCATCATCATCATCAAAGTCTGCTGATACACTGACATCAGGTGGCAGAGGTTCCACACATCCACTGTCATGATCAACTGTGATGAAAAGCAACAAACACAGGAAAAAAATTAATACCTACACTACTATAGTCCAGTATATGCAAACAAACTAACAGTAGTGCCACTGTTACAGACAGTACAGCAATACACACAACAGGCCTGACATCAACAGCACACACTAAAATATTTATATAAATTGCTCAGCAGTACTGGCATAAAATGTTTGGTTATCATCTGCTGATGGTATTATCCTCTGCACGCCAGATGCTCCTGGAAGAAGTTAAGCAAAAAGTAAGAGCAACATCATCACAATTAACAGTAACACAGGGGGTGATACTTCCATCCCTTTATATGTCCATTAACTATACTTTCACCTAGAACTTGGCTAACAACTCCACCCTAAGCTAATCAATCAGAATGTGTTGTTAACTGTACTAATCTTCAATCCCCCCATAAAAAATTCTTGTGATGCAGAAATAAGATATTGATTTCAATTGCTTTACTATGCAACAGTATTCAGCTCTTGAGATTACAAAGCCAACCTGGAAGCTCTTCCTGGGACATGCTTGCAGTCCCCTGACACTGTAGCCCTAAAGTCCAGTACATGCTGTTCTGCAGTCTCCTGGTAGCTGCCTGGATCCCCAACAGTGGCCAGAAACTCTTCATTCAATATTAGTGGTGGCACCATAGCAGGCCCTCCCCCAGTAACCATCTATTCATGGCCCACTACAGGTGCTCTCCTCTGTGCACACGTGATCATGTCAGTGGCCCTGTGGTGTACCTGCTTATATGTCCTGTCAAGGTCACCGACACCATTCACATCACCCACAATCTGGTGCTAAATTTGCATTCTGCATGCCATATCTCCATTTTTCCTTTCAAGCATGACGGCACCATTTTGCCTAGAGGCATCCACTATCTTCTAATTCTCACCATCGGTGAAGGGGGTCTCCAAGGATTGACACACCTGGGTGGCATATTCCTAGGGTTCCTATTATAACCTCGAACTTGTAAAATTTCGAATGTCAAATAGTTGGCACCATATGATCAAACTTTTACCAGTTCAGAGGTTAAAACAAATGGTTCCATATGGTGCAGAGTGGGAAGATTTCCCTTTTCTGCACTGAATTGTGATCTCGGAGTTGGTATATTTAAGTAGCAGGGGTGTAGGGGGTGCAGGGGGGCTTGCCTCCCTGCTCAGAGCATTTATGTAAGCTTTTATTTTATTTTTTTTTTTATTATATATTCAGTGTTTCAGATTTTGCTCATATAGTGTTGATCATATGAGGTTTGAAGTTTTGAAACTTCAGGTATATAATATAGACCCTATTCCTAGATGTCCTAAAAGACAACAGAAGAATAATTCACATAAGTATCGCATAACTACAAAATAACTGTTCTCAGGTTAAACAGTAAAGATAGCCTCTCAGTATTACCCACTGGCGAAACATAAAACAGTCTACAGATATGAAATACAAACAACAGGATGGATGCAAAAAAAAGGAGAGTAACATTAGCAAAATATCCTTGTTTGTGTCATAACAGTAACTCAACTTTGCCGCCCACCCTAGAAAAGAACAGGCAAATGACACATCTTCTAGCAACCCTTCTTTGAAATGCTAAAAGTCCTATCAAAGGGACTGTCCCTAAAACATGTGTACATATTTATCACAGAGTATTCCATTTTAAGGTATTGGCAATCATGTTACCTGTGAAATACTTTGACAAACATGCCCATTGCTTCAACACGCTTCTAAGTAATGCATGCAGATAAAGTGTAACTGCCTTTGCTTCAGATGTTCCTTAATTACATTACAGCATATGTAGTGTGTAGCTGACAAAATGCAAGTATATCTTCTCAAGTTCAACAATACTCAGTGCAGATATATCCTGAAGAAATAATGTACCTTCAGCCTTCTCCACATAACCGTCTCCTCATCATCACTTTTGTGATCATTAAGTGCACTATATCCAGAAATAATACATGTCCTAAAAACAGTTATATAGTTTCATATTACTGTAGATGATGTAGTTGGTTGTGTAGGGAATGATTTCAGTTCCTTGCAGACAAAGAGGGATAAGGCGCCCATCCTGTGTTCTGCAGATTCATTAGAGTGATACTTCAAATCTGGATCTATGTAGAAATACCAAACGTGAACCAACTTTTGATAGTGTGTATGTCATAGATTGAGTTGTCATCATTCCAGCTACTTGTCCCTTATATCTCTTCTCTGTCTTTCTTTTTCTAAAATTATTGTTTTTTTTTTTTTTTGGTAAGCGTTTGCATGATGTGGTGTATAGAGCAATCATGGGAACAGAGGAAATGAATGGCAGGTTTGGTTGTGCTTACCTCATTTGTGAGAAGTGTGGCAGTGTGCAAACTGGACAACAGGAGCACCCAGGAAGCAGACAGGGCTCAGACAAACAAAAATAGAAACCAGACACATTCAGTTAATTCTGCTGGGCATCGCTCAAACCTACTAAGTGGCATTGCATGGTGCTTAACAGAAAGACCTTAAGAATGATAATTTAATTATGGAATGTCATGTAACTAGTCCTCTGGCAGCAGGTGTAAGTGTGTAAGATCATCCTGGGTTCTAGTACAGGGTGTGAAAACTTTTTTTTACTGTTGTGACATTGCACGTGATAGCAATGAACTGAAATATAAACAATTGCTATTTCAACTTTCTTGTGGCAACAGTTGTAAGTGTAGGGCTACCATGCACTGGTCCTGGGTTCTACTGCAAGATATTCCATACACTTTTACCATTGTTCCACTTCCCATTAAATTCACTTAGATAGTGGAGCTGATCTTAATTATATGTATGAGGCCAGAAACTCTTCATTTAATATTAGTGGTGGCACCATAGCAGGACCTCCTGATGAGACACTGTTATTGTTTTATCAGATTAATCTTCCAATTGCAATTATTTCATTCATAGGATCATAAGAAGTTAATAGGCTATTGGCTCTGAGGCCCTTACAAGCCTAGCCAAAAATTTAGCCTGTGTTCCCACAAGTCAGCACCCTATGCCACTGTCCAGCAAGGACATAGGTGGAATCCCAGGGGTGTATTTTCTGTTCCCCATCCAGTTATCCAGGTTGTGCTTAAAAAGGGTTAATGAGGTACTCTGCTTTACATGGAGAGGGAGTCTATTCCACAAAAGGGAGAGTCTCTGGGACACAAATCTGTCCTGCGAACAAGTCCTGTTGATGTCACAGACCAGGTTTAGGTCTCACGTGTGGGTTACTCGAGAGGAGCTTGACTTGCAGATATGCAACAGTCCTATCAGGGAGGGGTCTGAGATGGCTTTGTATGCCAGACAGAGGTCACCTCTAAGGAGTCTGTAGGAGACTGAGTAAAGGGACAGGGCATTTAGCCTATCTGTGTAGAGTAGATGTTTGAGGCCCTGGATTCTCCAGGTGAGGAATCTCTGTGGTCTCTCCAGCTGCTGCATGTGCTTTGCAAGGTACATGCCAAAAGGGGCATTGTATTCAGTAATCAGTCTTATAAGTGAAGAATACAAGCATGTTATAACCACCTTGTCCCTGGATGAGATACCTTTAATGATGAGGTGGGCCATGCAGAAAGCTTTCCATAGAATGGAGGCAATACAGTGGTAAAAGTCAGTTTGCTATCAACCTGGGTTCCCAAGTCCCTCACAAAAGACTGTCTGTTTAGCGCCTTACTATCAATGTGATAATTTGTGGGGACGTCATTCTCCCCAAAAGGGATGATGATGCATTTTTTGGCATTCAGTCTGAGGCCATGTTTCTGGCACCAATCATTTGTTTGGGTGAGATCCTCTTAGAGAATGTCCACATCACTAGTGGGAATTGATGACAGCACCCAGTTTGCAGTCATCTGCAAACCTGGTCAGCCATAGCCCACTAGATTTGGCCTGCACCTCTGAGAAGTATATCCCAAACAGCAGAGACCCCAAGACTGAATGCTGGGGTACACTGCTTGTTACGGGTCTACTACTTGAGGTGGCTTCCCCTATTTTGACTAGGTGGGTTCTGTCAGTAAGCCAGTTTGCTACCCATCTGGTAACATATGGATTGATGCCTAGTTGAGAGAGTTTATCTATTATACCTGAGTGGGGAATAGTATCAAAGGCCTTGGCCAGGTCAAGTTAGGTGGCGTGCACCATCTTTCCCTCATCTATGGCCTTGGTGACTGTCTCAAAGAAGTCAACCAAATTTAACTGGCATGACCTCCCCTTGACAAAACCAAACTGTGTCGGATCAAGTGTCTGGAGGCTGCCAATGTCCTTGCTAATGAGGTCCATTATAATCCACTCCATGGCCTTACAGATCAGGCTAGTTAGGCTGATGGGTTTATAATTTCCTGGATCGGTGGACACTCCATCTTTGTGCAAAGGGATGACAGTAGCTGTCCTCCACTCGGCTGGGACGAAGCCGGTACTCAGGCTTTGGTTGAATAGGGTGCCTAATGGTGCTGCAAGTTCCTGCCTGAGTTCATGTAGGATGCAGCCTGGGATGTTATCGGGTCCCATGGAGGCTATATATTTTGCCTTTGAGAGGGCAGTGATGACTTGATCCCTAGAAATAAGGGGAGGATGGCAGGTATTGGGGAAGTCCTGTTTTATTGATGGGGGTGTCAGAGGAGTGACGTTTTCACTGAATCTGTCTGCCAGCAGGTTGGCTATATCTACAGGGTTTGTGTATGTGGTCTCCTTGACCACCAGTTCTGAGCTGATCTGGGTGCTTCCCTTGAGACTTAGGACATATGTGAAGAAAGCCTTATGATTGTCTTTAGTAGATGTGGCCAGTTTGGACTTGAAGTTTGCCTTGGAGAATTTCACTAATGCTCTTATTTGCTTGTTCAGGCTAAGGAGAGATTGCTTCCGATTATTTTATTTTATTTATTTTACATTTGTTGACCGGGAATGTCTGACTGAGCCAGAGCACTAGACACCTGCTCCTTCTTGGTCCTGGACAGCAATATTTTCATTTTATTATAGAGTTTATTTATTGTAGATGTCCACCAGACAGGTTTACTCTTCCTTGAGGGGGATGATCTCATCCTGTCTGGTATTCCTGATTCCATGCAGCTATATTAATGCTCATATAGTACTTTGGTGTCATTTGGACATATGTGACAGTTTCTGTGGAGGGAGAGGGGGCCGTGAAGCTGTTTATATCTTCCCTCAGGAGGTTGTAATCAGCTACAGAGAAGTTTTTTTGTTTGACCCTAGCTAGGAGAGGGTCGGGGAAGATGTTGACTTCGAAAGTAACTGCTTTGTGGTTGGATCTTACCAGGGATGATTACATTGTAGGGATGCTGCAGTGCTTACTCAATACCAAGTCCAAGATATTTTCACCTCTTGTGGGGGTGTCAATCAACTGGTCCAAGGTATTTGCATTAACGAAATCAAGGAATCTCTGGGCTTTTGTGTTTTGGCATGAGTATTTCTTCCAATCTATGGTTGGATAATTAAAGTCGCCCAGGATCAGGGTAAAGGGTTGAATCTTCATAGCTTTGAAGAGGTCCAGATAGGTGGAGTGGGCATCTTGAGTCAGAGTTGGAGGCCTGTGGCTAGCTATGATTTGAATAGGGGTTTTGTCAATTGTTAACTGCACCTGGAGTGTTTTCTGTGCATCATACTGTTTAACCAGCCTGGAGGTGTGTATGTCTTTTATACATATTGCAACTCCACCTCCTTTTGTTTTGCTGCCCATGGCTTGGGGTCTGAATGAATGATAGGGTCAGTAACATGGTATGGCTTGGGTGCTCTCCACAGCTTTGGACCAGGTTTCTGTGACTACATAAATGTCAGCTTCTTCCAGGATTAAGAATGCTTGCAATGAGTGAAGTTTCATGTTTAGACTCCTACAATTTAACAGCATGACCTTTAATTTACGTTTTGATGAAATTTTCATGATGTAGTTTTGACCTCATGGCATTGCATAAAAAAGGCACTATGGGGAGGCGAGATCCTTTGCCAGAAGCCTGAAGCACAAAGGAGACAGATGCAGGCCATCTCTGGAAAAGCATTGTGGCTTGTCAGTCATGACATCCTAGGCCATCAGGTACTGGATCCTCTCTTAATGACACCAGAAACTAAGCCAGTTGTTAAAGTAAATAATTTTCTGTTTGTATAGGGGCATCATTCTGGGTGATGGTAGAATGCTGCTTAAGGCTAGGGACATACCTGCCTGGGACACATACTCAGCAAGCTCGATCATTTTTTTCTTCATATAATCCAGGAAGGTACATCTCAAGTCATTCACTCCAACATGGACTATGACAGAGTCATAACAGTACCTGTTGAGAGACTTGAGTACATTGGTGATATGGTGGATTCTGGCACCCAACAAAAAAACTAACCGTGACTTTCTCCTTATCCAGCCTGGTGAGGGACACATATGTGTGTCTCACAATGGAATCTCATATGACTAATTTGGTGGATTTATGTTTAGGCCTTAGTGGCTGTGAGACACAGGTGTGTGGACTATGTGTGGTGTGGTGGGCAGTGGAGTTTGCATGAGTTTATGCCTTGGAGGTCTCTTTTGTTTGTGTATAATTTTGTTGTGGGCGTCCGCATATGTGGGAGTGTGTTGTGTCGGTGTGGGTGGTGCTTGAGGTGTAGTGTTCATGTTGCCAACCTTCTCAATGCCAGATTTACTGGTTTGTGGGGGAGAGAGCAATGACACTAGGTGCTTGATGTATTTGCATCTCTTACAAATTGTGTTCCTAGGGCTAGTAGTAGAGGGTTGTCTGTCTACATGAGGCAGTTGCTACACTGTCTCAGGATGCCCATATCGACCAGACTGGCAGGAGAAAATGTAGGAAATTGTCCATCCATATTGTCAGAAACTGAAAGAGCTAAGAGGGTAAGGGGAGGAAGGTCTATGATTAGTACTACTACTAAATGATAACACAAGTGCTACTAAGGGAAAACTTGTAGCTGGAATACCTCAAAAAGAATTAACATGCAGCTGAAGCACTGGATGCTGCTGACCTGTATCTAGACTATGCTACTCAATTTTAAAATTAAAATCTCAGTAAGAAAAAACTCACAGTGAAACACAGATTAATCACTTATAGTCAAAAGAATAGATCTCACTGTATGAAAAACTACAGTTAAACAGCAATGAAATGCAATAAAATGCAGTTAAATAGTAATGAATTGCAGTAGATAGCAATGAAATATAATTAATCAGTAGACTGCTTTGAAACAGTAGCTCACAATCTCAGCAGTAGCAGCACAAATAAAGCAGTGATTCAGTAGAATACTGTCATCAATTCAGTGAGGCTACCAACAAGCAGTAATAAATACTGCAAACTAAATGCAGTTAAAACAAAGTAGAAAGAGGTACAATTTTTTTTCCAGTGGAAAGTGAAGAGACAGAAAATAATGAGATATTCAAAGTTTAGAAGCTAAAAGGGTGGGCCTTTATTAAGTTCGAACTATAAACAGAAGAATGAGCTGATGTAATGTGATTGGGGGGAGTGTCCAGTATCAATTTTATACAAGAAGCGGGCAACTCAAAGCCACCAAAAAAAAGACAAAATAACGTTACACAGATAAAGCGTTTATCTTTTTCCAATATTACAGCAGAGCACTGCAGATTTGAACACCTTCAGCAAATAAGTACGGCTGATTTAAAACACTGGTTATTAAAGACAGAGAAACAGAAATCAGCCCAATTATCCAATCAAAAATAACAGTGTTGCAGGAATGCCTTTAGCTAGATCAAACTAGACTGATTATTTCTGCCACAAAGAAAACAGCTAGGACTCTCCAGACAAAAAAAAAATTCACTACAAGCTCTGAAGGTCACAAACAATAACAGATATTTAGCTCTAACAGACAAAAAAGGAGCCAAAAGCAGTTAGAAAGATTACACACATATACAGTAAAACAGAAGTGCAGAAACAGTTGAAAATAAGCACTTATCTTTTTCAAATATCACAACAGAGCACTGCAGCCTTGAACATCTTGAGCAAATAACATTTCTCACTCTTTGGCACTGCTACTTCCTGTGCACCATTGAACAAACATGTTGTGGGGTTGTGCACATGTCATCATCATCAGTAGCAGTCCTCCCTTTTCCCATTTTTCTACATGGGGTCAGGGTATCATGTTAAATGTCGCCAACTCTCCCAATTCAGTGCCACACTCCTGCCTTCTTCAACACTCATGCCTGACTGTCGCAGATTGTCTTTCACACAATCCATCCACCTCTTTGTTGGACGTCCTCACTTCCTCTTACCTTCTTCCTGTCTGTCCCAAATCTTCCTCACCAGATTGTCTTCTGCTTTTCTACACATGTGCCCCAACCAGTGTAATCTGTTATCGTTGATCTTTTATGCAATTGGAGTTACTTTGGCTTCTGCTCTTAAGTCCTTATTCCTTTGTCTGTCCCACAGTGTGCATCCTACCACCTTTCTCAGGCACTTCATTTCCATCACCTCTACCTTCTTCAACTGTTCTGCCTTTACTGCCCAGGTTTCTGTACCATATAGTAGTACTGGTTGCACCACTGCCTTGTACACCTTACTTTTAAGCTTCTTTGGCATTCTTCTGTCATAGACCACACTTGATACACTATGCCAGTTGGCTGCAGCCCCTCTGATTCTAGCTTTGGCCTCTTCATTCAGACTACTCTTCTCGTTAACTACCCCTCCCAGATACTTGAAGCTGTTTACCTGTTTGAATATCTTCCCTTCTATCTCTATTCTCAGCTCCTTCTGATATGCTTCCATTACCACCATCTTATCTGTGCTTAGATTCATCCCATGTGCCTTCAGATTTGCACACTTCTGTAAATATGATAACTGGAATTGGGGCAAAAGTATCAGTCTCCATTGCTCTTGATCTGCTGGTAGATAGACATGGCTGGTGTTAGTGGGGAAGGTGCCAGGTTTAGGGCACATATGTGTGGTGTCCAGGAGTCCAGGATATTTATTGGACTCCGGGTAAAGCACCACAGCCAAAGGCTTCTGCAGGAGGACTATTCTGGTTCCCAGTACAAGTCTGAGGTGTGGGATAGTTTAGCCCAGGCTGTATCCAGTGCCACTGGTATCCCGTGCACTGAAGAGCAATGTAGGCATAATTTTAATGACCTACAGAGGAGGAAAAGGGATACTCTCAACCACTGGATTGAGGAATTTAGAACTGAGGACATCCCACATGTGTGTAATTATCAACTAAAGACAATACTTGTTAGACTTAGAAAACTGAATATAGGCAAGACTGATAGGCATAATGGTCTTCTGTTCTGTTTTTTCCCCAGCTGCCAGTGATTGGGAGTTCAATATCCAGGCCCATGGGGCTATATTGGAGAGACAGATGGAAGCAAATGGTATGCATGCAGCAGAAGAGAAGTGTTATTCTAGCATTAAAAGTTAAAGATAGCTTTTTTTTGGTAGAGTTCTGTCAAATTGAGCATGCATATTCCAGCTGTAAATGCAAGTATGCATATATTAGTCTGCAGCACAAACCACTTGTAAGAGTCCAATATCAGACTTTAGTCAGAGGTTGTGGGTTCAAATACTACAATTTAGAAATATACCATACTGCTATTTCTTCAATAATAGTTACATTAAATTAAAACCTCTATACCAGTCACAGAAATGCCCTGCTGTAAACTGTAATCTGTATAATTGGAACAGGCATATGTGCAATATATGCATATTTCAATGATTACTTGCAACCATCTATAGTATAATGTGTATCTGTTAGGAGGTAGATTTAAATGTAAAACTTAAGATAATAGAGTTGTATAATCATATCACTGTATTGTATGTCACACGTGATTGTACTAATCGTATCTCTTTTTTCTCTCACCCCAACCCTTACCTCTCTTTTTTTCCTTTATTTTTATTTTCTTTTATTTTAAAAATATTTTTTAATTTATTTTATTTTATAAATCTTGTATCTTATTTTATTGTTGAAAATATTTTTGTTATTTTTATTTAATAATTGTTATTTTTACTATGTGTTGTCAAAATGTGTCCATGTCATCCATGTGTACCACATCACTAAATGCTCTACAGCACAGCAAGGTAGGCCACCCTCATTGAATCAGCCTTCCCCTGTACCACTGGCTGCAGCACTGATTCACAACATGTCTGGTAGTCAGCTTGGCAGGCCACTGCACTACCTGCACCCTGAGGTAGTCCTGATCTGGAGGTTGGTCCAGAGGTACCCTCTGGGAGCAGTGACGGAGGTGGTGGTTTCATCACCTGCAGTGATTTGCCAGGGATGGTGCATAGGGTGGTGTGCCGCACCATTGGTGCATACCTACGCTGGCTGGAGATGCTGCTCTCCCTCATGTTGCATAATAGAAGAAGAAGGAGAAAGAGACGTCAGGCACTCTAGCCACCTGTGGAGCAAGATGACAGTGATGACAGTTCATTAGGTGAGGACTCAATTCTTACTTTCACCAAGCTTGACAGCCATGGACCCGGATTGTCTCCACCCTCACTCCCAATGATGGTGTCCCTCAACCTTTTGTGTCGATCACCATCCCTGTCTAATGTCTTGTTTTTCTTGTCTGTCTGCAATTGCTTCCTCACCTACCCAATTTACCTAACCCAGACATACCTACATCCCTTCTCCAACACTCCTCTTTCTCTCAAATAAAAAAATAAACGGGAAGTTTTCCTACAAGAAAAACCTATAGCTCTCTATTTTGCACTCATCTTCCTGACATACCTAATTTGGCCCAATTGGCTATACAACATGATTGTGTTATGGTCACCTCTCTCTCTGGAGGTGACATTCCAAATTCAGTCAATATTCTGCACATATTTTCAGTTTACACTGTTATAGAAATGGATAGCACTGGTTCTTTCCTACCTCCCTCCTGCACATTCCTGTCCTGTTTTTTTTTCCCTGCTTGCTTCCCATTTCACCACTTTCCTTTCTACCCCATTTTCACCACTTCAGTCTGGTCAAAAAATAAAATCACACACAACACACATAAGTTGCTGCAAAACCAATGGACCTCTTCACATTTTGGAATCCATGTTTGCACTGAGTTGTGTATTGTGCAGCAAAGGTGAGTAGTGGCAAAATGGTGTGGTTACATCTGCGCAATGCTGCTTAACCCCGCTGTGCTATGCCAACACACAGCTACATATATACTGCAAATAATTCATGTTATTGTGTTATCAATGTTTA
>NC_056743.1:1818958850-1819038850 GCF_019279795.1 Protopterus annectens
TCATTTGTAAGCATATTTGTGTGCTTTTCTGTGAGCTCGTATATCTGACAAATCTCAATGGCCTTATTCAAAGTTAAATCACTGTCACAAAGCAAAATCTTTCTCACAGCATCATCTTTTATACCACACACAAGTCTGTCCTTTATCAACTCATCCCTTAAGTCACCAAATCTGCACATTTTAACTTTATTTCTCAGGTCAGTTATATACACTGCAAAAGTTTCACCAGGCTTTTGATCCCTTGTATAAAATAAGTGTTGTAGCATTTGTCTGTGGGTTACACATTTCTCTAAATTTACATTTTAAGCACTCTGGGTCCTCCCTTGACTCAGCCTGTACATTATATGATGACTTTCCCCTTATCCAGCATAAATAGCAGGTGCATACACAAATGAACATTCCCTTTTTATAGCTTCTGACCCAGCTACATTAAATAGAATAAATGCCTTTGTACAGTCATCTTTATCAGAAAATGCAGCCTGTATTAAAATGTCATACTTTTGCACAGACACTCTCCAGTTCTCAGTAATATTACAGTTAAACACTAGTGCACTGGGTTTTCAAAATCCATCTGCCATGCCCAGAAAGTTTACACAAACACACTGAAAATATGGTCCTTTGTAATTATGTACAACGACCTGATCTGTGAGCTTGTAACAGCATTCACATCTTATTAAGTGAGAGTTTTTCAAACTTTAACACCACCTAACCCTGAGTTCACAAAAGTCTGTGCAGAATTGTTTATAGAAACGGGTCTATATCATATGAGCGAATCGCACAAATTGTGAACGCTCATAATATCGAACATACTGGACCTCGAGGTGCTTTTTTCTGAGATCGCGGTACAGTGAAGAATGGGATATTTGCCCTTTCTTCACTGTAGTGCGATCTCAGAGTTGGAATATATATTTAGTGGGGGGTGTGGGGGGGCACAGTCCCCCACAATAGGAAGTTCAAGGTCTGGTACGTTTGATATTATGAGCGTTCGCAATTTGTGCGATTCACTCATATGATATAGACCCTATAGAAACACTGTACAAACATGTAAATGTCTGCACAAAAAACTGCTGTACCTACCAAAAGTAAGCCCAAAACAAACCCCAAAAAAATAAACCACACTGGTGGACTCCTAAGCTTAACAGTGTATATATCAAAAAGAAAATGTCATGACCAAAACTATCAAGACCAACTCTCATAATGACAAGAGCTCACTAACTAAACTAAACAGGAAACTAAGAGGATTAATTAAATCCAACAAGGCAAATTATGTGGTCAGGATAGCTTCACAAGCTAAATACAATCACAAGGTCTTCTGCAGATATGTCCAAAACCTCAAAGGTAACACACAGCAGTGTGCTGAACTGGTAGTAATCATTACCACCTTCACTGAGCAGAGTAACATAGCAAACCTGATGGCTGACAAATTCAGTACAAACTTCACCTCCCAGTCCTCCCCCAGGAAATCTCTACTAGCATAATCCTCTAAATATTAGCAGGGAGCAGGTTATGCTGGTCCTTGTTAAGGCCAAAAACACAACCTCAATGAGGCCCAGAAATATCCTGGGCTGTTTCCTAAATAGCCTGAAACATGACCTATCAAGATCACTTATGTCACTTTTCAACAGCAACCTCAAAACAGGCTATAAATCAAGAGAATGTAGGATGGCAACGGCTATCCCCAGTCACATGGGTGGATCATCAACTGACCCAAGAAACTACAGACCTTTTAATCTAACTAGCCTAATATGCAAAGCCATGGAATGAATTTTCATGGAAATGGCCAGAAAAGACATTGGCGACCTACAGTCACTGGACCCATCCCAGTATGGTTTTGTCAGGGGAAGACCATGCCTATTCAGCCTGGTAGACTTTTTTGAGAAGGCAATGGAGGCAATAGATGAAGGGGAAAATGGAGTATATCACCTACCGAGATCTGGCTAAGGCATTCAATATGATACCCTACTCAGGTATTTTAGACAAACTTATCAAACTAGATATAAATCCATACATAAGTTGATGGATTGCCAGAAGGCTCACAGATATGACCCAAGAAGTTGGGACTGGTGGGACCACCTCTCCCAAGAGGCAGGTCACCAGCCGAGTAACACAGGGCTCCATGCTAGGCCCACTCCTGTTTGGCATCTACTTCTCTGATGTCAAGGCGAACTTCAAGGGCCTCTGGCTTACCAAGTTCGCAAAGGACTGCAAAATGGAAGTTATCATAAATTCCTCCAAGAGATATCATGAATTCTCCCATGACACTGATATCCTACAAGATGATCTAATGCAAGCAAATGACTGGTGCCAAAGCTACAGATTAAAACTCAATGCGAAAGAAGTGCATTATAGTACCTTTTGAAAAACATCAACCCAGGCAAATTACTCTGTTGACAAGACACCAGTAAGAGTTTACTGGTAGTTAGAGATCTAGGAACATATTTAGAAAATTATCTCGCCTTTGATCAACACATAACCAAGGTGGAAAGAAAATCATTCCACATTGCCCAATTTATAAGTAACGGTATGGCACCCAGGTCCAAGGAAGTTATACTTGCACTTTACTCAGCCCTTATCAGACCCATCATTGAGTACAATACCCCATTTGACATGTACCTGACTAGGCACATGCAACAGCTGGAACAGCCACATAGGTTCTTCACCAAGAGAATCCAGGGTATTAGAAGACTGCCCTATACAGATCTCCCTAGAGCCCTGTCTCTATACTATGTCTCCTACAGGTTGCTGAGAAGCAATCTGCACTTAGTATATAAGCCATTCTTTGATCCAGCCCTGATGGTGCTGTTGCACATCTGCAAAATGAACAGCACTAGAAACACTGGATCCTGGGATTTGTACTTTGCCTGCAACATAAACAGAGCATGCTGGTAGGACAAATATGTGTCTCAAAGGATCCCCATGCTCTAGAACAGGCTCCCCATCCATGTGAAGCAGAGTCCATCCCTAGTCCTATTCAAATGTAAACTTGACCATTGGATGGGAAATTGTAAAATCATCCTGGGGCTGACCCCCATGCACACATAACTATGCCTTACTTCTGACTCACATGACAATGTGTTGCATGCATGACAATGCCTTATATCTGACTTACATTATAGCAGTGCTCTGCATGCATGCCTATCCATTACTTCTGAGTCACATGACAGTGATATGTTGCATGCATGACTATGTGTTATGTCTGACTCACATGAGAGTAGTGTGTAGGACCCAATGATATCATTACTTCTGACTCACATGACATTGATGCGTTGCATGCATGACTATGTCTTAAAGTCTGACTCACATGACAGTGACACATTGCATGCATGACTATGTCTTACTTCTGATTCATGTGCCAGCAGTGTGCTGCATGCTTTGCTAAGCCTTACTTCTATCTTACATGACAGTGGTACACTGCATGAATGACTATGCCTTACTTCTATCTCACATGGCAGTGGTACACTGCATGAATGGCTATGCCTTACTTCTATCTCACATGACAGTGATACACTGCATGAATGACTATGTCTTACTTCTATCTCACATGACAGTGGTTTGTTTGTTTGTGTCTTTCGGCTTTTCTCGGTTAGGGGTCGCCACAGCGGAACTTCGGTCCGCTAATGATTTGTAGTTGATTTTTATGTGCCGAGTTACCAGCCCTGATGCACAACCTTCAACGAAGGTATGCCCATTCACGCATGTCTCCACGCAGATGATGCTCTAGCTGAGAATCGAACCGGACAGAGTCTTACTGTGAGGCGACAATGCTAACGCAGCACCATTTCACATGACAGTGGTACACTGCATGAATGACTAAGCCTTACTTCTGACTCATATGACATGTGTTGCATGCATAACTATGCCTTATTTCTGATTCACATGGCAGTGTGCTGTGTGCTGTGTGCATGACTATGCCTTACTTCTGACTTGCATGACACAGGTGTACTGTATGCATGACTGCACCGTATTTCTGACTCACATGACAGTGGTACACTGCATGCATGGCCATGCCTTACTTCAGACTCACATGACAGTGGTGTACTGCATATAATGACTAAGCCTTACTTCTGACTCACATGACAAGGGTGCACTGCAACCGTTACTGTGCCTTTCTTCTGGCTAACATGAAGTGGTATGCTACAAGCATGACTATGCCTTACGTCTAACAACTCAGTGAAAAATTCCATGCCTCACTTTGACTTGTCTCTGACTGGAAGTGCCCTAAAGGCATTTTTCTATATCTTCTAAATTCAGGGAGTGGATACAGAAACATTATTAAGTACCAGAAGTATTTCTAGCTCAAAAAGAATACTGAAACATTTTCTCCAGGCAATCAGTGTCCTCTATTTTTATTTATTTGTTTATTTATTGATACAGTGAGCTGCATGTTTATGTACATGTACTTGTACAAAGTATATGAGTGGTCAGTATTATAAGCGATACCATTATTTTTTCCAAGAAGATTGTTGACCACAGTTGTAGGAGATCATCACTTACCATAAATGAAATAGGAGTATTTATTTCCCTTAGCATACTCTCAAAAATGTGCCAGAGATCAAAGAGCAATCTTTAAAATGCTGAACACTTTGACTCTGCAGTGTTTGTCAAGGCCAGAATCTCAACATAATGGCATACAACTAGTATCCAGATTCCTCCTGCATTCCTGCACCACAAAATGGTTCTTTACGTATGGCAATAATGGGAAAATAAGTTTCTGCCTTTGTTCATTCTCATCTCCTTAGCCACTTCCAGTAATTAATTCCAAATTGAACACTGCTGTGTTGATTTGCTTATTTGTGTATTTGTTCATTTATCTGTTTGTTTGTTTGATTGATTGTTAACCAGGGCTGGACATTCACACATCAAGACCATATTCAGTTTCAATGCTTGGATAAGTGAAACAAAATTTACATATGTAAAAGCTTATTGTTCTAGAAGGATCATAAATGAAAAAAAATTTAACAGCGCATCAATCCTAGATTTGTTACAAAATTTGCATACATTCCAAAGGGTTAGTAGCCAGACAGTTAACAGCCAAAGTTAGTGAATTATACATTAAATATTCACTTATTTGTGTCAAATATCTGAGATGGGTAGAAGAGGGTAAAGTTATTAACAGTGCAGAAAAATGGAGGGAATGAAGTTAAGAGAGGAGGGAGCAGAGAAGAAATTAGGAGATGAGATGGGTTCACACATAGGGAGGTGGATTGTTGAGAATAAGAAGAGCATTATGAAATAGAGCTGTAGATGGACAGAGACAGTATGGACAGGGTTAGAGAGAAAAGGTTTGGAGAAAATACAGACGAGTAAAGCCAGCAGCAAAATGGTGCACAGGTGTTGTGGTTAGTAGCAGGACTTAGAAAGCATGGTTGTATGTGTTGCTTATGTTAGACAAGTGCTTATTTTTGTTGTCCACTATGATGGCTTTTCAGTTTACTTCTGAACTGCTTAAATGATGTTGTGACTTTTAGGTCAGTCAGGGGTGCTTCATGCATTTATGAGACTTTTAAACGGTCATATACAAGTTTACAAAGTTTAGACTTTTAAACTGTCATATACATGTTACAAAAACATGCATCTGGAGTGTTTTTCCCTGGGCCTCCGATGAAAATTGGCTTAGTTCCAAGTCGGACTTTCCCAGTTAACAAATATTAAATAAATAAAAATAAGTGAAAATATAGTATTTCTGTTCAAGGAAACAAAAATTGCTCCTGGATTACTTTTCTGCGTTACTTCTTATGTTAGAGGGTTTACACGGCTAGACAATAGATAAAATAAAAATAAATAAAGGAGAAACATCTTTCTACACCCCAGGGCTGGATCAAAATAAGAGCAGCAAGCCCACAGAGTACAAAAAATACAGATCTTTGTAGTCCTTACTTATACTGGGATGGTAGTATGCATGGCCAGCCTAAGGTGAAATGGCACCTAAGGTGAAGGGTTCCATGGTGCCCCCCACACTGCTCACAACTCCACCTGCAAACAACAGTGACCCCAGTCCTCCTTACATCATCCATATAATTTTTCTTCATTTTCTTACATGTTGTCTTACTTTTCAGCTTTTCCTGCATCCATTCAGCACATTCTAACTGGACCAGACTGCATAGTAATACCATTGCAAGAAGTAATTTAATTAGGCCTGGGGGTATGGGGGTTGCAAGGCACACAGAAGCAAAGGGGATTTAGACGTTTTGAGGCCCATTTTACCGTTTTCCCATCATTTTGATTCAGTAACAGCTTAATTCAATAACTGAGACAGACTGCATTGTAATCATTGTGAAGAATCTTTAAGCCGGAAAACCATGGGAGTCTACATGCTCTGAAGTCCATTTTGATTTTTTTTCCAACCTTTTTGAATCAATAATGAACTGAATTAAATGATGACTAAGAAAAGAAATTGCCTTGGTTTTCAACTTTCTTGTTTCCCATCATCCTTTTAACACACCCTAATTGGGCAAGAGTGCTCTTAAAAAACTTCACAATATACAAATTGACACTGTCCCCAGAAACCAGGTCTATCACAAGATACACATATTTTTTCACCTAGGCATGTGCATAAATGAAACTGCCTCTAACAAGCCATGTAGGTGTATCACAAGACACACACACACACACACGCACACACACACACACACACACACACACACACACACACACACACACACACACACACACACACACACACACACACACACACACACAGTGCCTCCCTCCCACCCCTTCCAATAACACAATGGTCACATTCAATGCGCTCTTTAGTGCTAGCTTGGAAAGAAAGTAAAAGAACAAATAGTTATTTATTTCAAGTTGCTGCTGTCATTCATATATATATACAGCATACCTTTTCAGCCCTCTTCCCAAAAGGCAGCCACCTTCTATATAGACCTCTGATGTTAGATGGGAACTAAAGTAATATAATAAAATGATTACAGTAACATTCTGCTTCCTGCTGTCAGACATAAAAACACAGCATGCCTCCTTCCCCCACCCCAAAAGATAGCCACCAGTATACAAGTATGATCCTCGATTATGCAGAAAGTGGAAAAAATAATGAGCCCGGTAATGAAGTCCAACCTGCTGCTCCCAAACAATGCACTGCCCCTAAACAAGCTTTAGCTACCTTCTGTGCAAACCTCTCAAAGTTTATTGTGAGGAAAGCTAATTTAGCCATACTGTCGCGAGCCTACTCACAAGCTGTTATCCACCTTCTGTACACGCATCTGAGATTAGCCATACTGTAATGAGCCTACTCACAAGCTGTTATCCACCTTCTGTACACGCATCTGAGATTAGCCATACTGTCACAAGCCTACTCACAAGCTGTTATCCACCTTCTGTACACGCATCTGAGATTAGCCATACTGTCACGACCCTACTCACAAGCTGTTATCCACCTTCTGTACACGCATCTGAGATTAGCCATACTGTCACGAGCCTACTCACAAGCTGTTATCCACCTTCTGTACACGCATCTGAGATTAGCCATACTGTCACGAGCCTACTCACAAGCTGTTATCCACCTTCTGTACACGCATCTGAGATTAGCCATACTGTCACAAGCCTACTCACAAGCTGTTATCCACCTTCTGTACACGCATCTGAGATTAGCCATACTGTCACGATCCTACTCACAAGCTGTTATCAATCTTCTGTACACGCATCTGAGATTAGCCATACTGTCACGAGCCTACTCACAAGCTGTTATCAACCTTCTGTACACGCATCTGAGATTAGCCATACTGTCACAAGCCTACTCACAAGCTGTTATCAACCTTCTGTACACGCATCTGAGATTAGCCATACTGTCACGAGCCTACTCACAAGCTGTTATCCACCTTCTGTACACGCATCTGAGATTAGCCATACTGTCACGAGCCTACTCACAAGCTGTTATCCACCTTCTGTACACGCATCTGAGATTAGCCATACTGTCACGACCCTACTCACAAGCTGTTATCCACCTTCTGTACACGCATCTGAGATTAGCCATACTGTCACGAGCCTACTCACAAGCTGTTATCCACCTTCTGTACACGCATCTGAGATTAGCCATACTGTCACGACCCTACTCACAAGCTGTTATCCACCTTCTGTACACGCATCTGAGATTAGCCATACTGTCACGAGCCTACTCACAAGCTGTTATCCACCTTCTGTACACGCATCTGAGATTAGCCATACTGTCACGACCCTACTCACAAGCTGTTATCCACCTTCTGTACACGCATCTGAGATTAGCCATACTGTCACGAGCCTACTCACAAGCTGTTATCCACCTTCTGTACACGCATCTGAGATTAGCCATACTGTCACGACCCTACTCACAAGCTGTTATCCACCTTCTGTACACGCATCTGAGATTAGCCATACTGTCACGAGCCTACTCACAAGCTGTTATCCACCTTCTGTACACGCATCTGAGATTAGCCATACTGTCACGAGCCTACTCACAAGCTGTTATCCACCTTCTGTACACGCATCTGAGATTAGCCATACTGTCACGAGCCTACTCACAAGCTGTTATCCACCTTCTGTACACGCATCTGAGATTAGCCATACTGTCACGACCCTACTCACAAGCTGTTATCCACCTTCTGTACACGCATCTGAGATTAGCCATACTGTCACGAGCCTACTCACAAGCTGTTATCCACCTTCTGTACACGCATCTGAGATTAGCCATACTGTCACGACCCTACTCACAAGCTGTTATCAACCTTCTGTACACGCATCTGAGATTAGCCATACTGTCACGAGCCTACTCACAAGCTGTTATCCACCTTCTGTACACGCATCTGAGATTAGCCATACTGTCACGACCCTACTCACAAGCTGTTATCCACCTTCTGTACACGCATCTGAGATTAGCCATACTGTCACGACCCTACTCACAAGCTGTTATCAACCTTCTGTACACGCATCTGAGATTAGCCATACTGTCACGAGCCTACTCACAAGCTGTTATCCACCTTCTGTACACGCATCTGAGATTAGCCATACTGTCACGACCCTACTCACAAGCTGTTATCCACCTTCTGTACACGCATCTGAGATTTAAGTGTGAGCAAAGAAAAAAAAAATAATGACCACACCATTCATAACTCCCACTGTATAGTTCTGAACATGGACAGCTTTAGACTAGATGAGACCCAGGTCAAAGGTTCAGGATGGTGTTTCTCTACTAAGTTCCCTATATTAGATGTTCTCTGATGCATTATTTTTGGAAGGTATTCATTTTTCTGCTACTCAGAAGAGTGCATGTTTTTCACACAACACCATACATCTCAACCTCTTAGTGCAAGAAATCTGGACAAAGACAGACAATGTGGGGGGGACAAAGGCCAAAAAATAGGGACATATTTTAAATATTAATTTTATAAGCTTAGAAAGTTGCTAGAGTAACAGGATTTGTTTTAACATACATTTTCTGAAGGCTTTGAAGTCTGAAACTCAAATATATATTATTATTTAGTGACTTCAATCTTCAGATCATCCCAGTGATTTGCCAGAAAACCACAGATTTTATGAGGAGCAAGCCAAAAATGTGAGCCAAAAATCTGGACATTCTGCAAAAATCTGTACAGTTGAGAGGTATGCACAACACACATTCACACTGCAAGCTTCTATCAAGCTATCTAGTACTGTCAAGTAACATCTGACTCATATAGCAACTGTTGGAACAGCCAATGCCAACAACAAATTTGTAGGCAAGTAGGGAAAGAAAGTAGATTACCAGGCCTTTCTTCCATATCACATGCACAAAACTCATGGACAATTTTGGATCACTACTTCAGCTGCCACTTGTCTTTGTCATGTGGGAAGTAACCTGAGTAACTAGATAAATCATACACAAACACAGTGACAGCATGAGAATTAAACCCAGCCAAGAACTGAATCAGAGAGCTTCTTGCCATAATGAGAAAATATTACTGACTGCATCACTGTGGCAGATTACAGGTACTCAGATACCTGCAAGCAAATTTGATAAATGCTGATTCAACGACAGCAGATCTTTGGGATGTTAAAGGGAACTGAATCATCTGGATAAATCACACCTAGAAACAGGGAAGACATGCAAACTCCATACAGAAGGAACCAGTCAAAAACTCAACCAGAGTGTCAAGCTCTGTGTGACTCTGCAGTGCTGCTCTCTTCCTCATGCTGTTCTCTTCACCACTTGTGTCAATGTTCAGATACTTTCACACCTGTTCTGCGTCACCACTTGTGCCAGTGTTCAGATACTTTCACACCTGTTCTGCGTCACCACTTGTGTCAGTGTTCAGACACTTTCACACCTGTTCTGCGTCACCACTTGTGTCAGTGTTCAGATACTTTCACACATGTTCTGCCCAGGCTTTCCCTGATAGACCCCCCCCCAAAAAAAAAAAAGATAAGTTATTGTACACATGTGTGAAATCTGTAATGGAAAAAGAAACAAATTAAAATCAATGTGTTCTTCTTAGATATATTATGACATCACTCCCCCCCAAACATGCACACATACACATATATGTGCAAGTCACAGCAATGATCATTTTATACATATTTTGAAAAAGTGCAACATGTTTGGTGACACTTCTACCCAAAGCCAGCTCAGTAACTGTTGAATTGTAATCAAGCAACAGCAGGATAAGAGACACATTGCCCCCAGATTGCCCCCATGCCCATCAACTGTAGCCATGTTTTAACCTATGTATATGACTACAGCAATAATATTAAAAACTAATAGTCAGTGATGGTATAAGTATTTTCAACCTCTTAGCAAAAGATTCAGGTACACAAAACTGAAAACAATGAAGTGACAAATGTTGAAAATCAGGGACACAGTTTAAAAATTGGGGGCAATTTAAAAAGGTACCACAGTGTGTACATATACACCTCTATGTACATGCCACAGTACCTTTCCCTGATGCTGCAACTTCCCTTACACTATGCTCCACATTCATCTAACCCAAAGATGTGCAGCACCACGAAGTGCTGGCCCTATTGTTATACTGAATACTAATGAGGCATTCTGGGGGAATATGCAAATGCTAATTAGCCACGTGATCTCACCTATGGACTGCTTCCAGGAAGGCATCTACACAAGTGAGTGATTCAGTAGATCAGCACATTGGAGTACTACATATGCCCAAAAAGCTGTGTTCAACTGACTGCCACAAACGTGGTAGTGGGAGCCACTAGACACCAAGGATTCTTCTTAAAATGCCATAATGGCACCAAGAGCAGTACAGGGATCGGGGAGTATGGGAATGCGCTCCACACCTTTAAATATTGTGATGGCACTGACAGCACAATGGATATATCAGAGTGTGGCATGAACTAGATATCAGAGAGTACTCTTTAAAGTGCCATAAAGGCACCAATGGCAATGTAAGAATCAGAGGTGGGAGAATACACTAACCACCAGGGCATTATAGATAACAATTGTAATGGTATTTCAGATATTATGGAGTTGGGGGGGATGGGAGGGCAGAGATTAGGACTGTTTTGTGTGTGTGTTGTGTGTGTGTGTGTGTGTGTGTGTGTGTGTGTGTGTGTGTGTGTGTGTGTGTGTTCATATTTTGTATACTTGTGTGAGTGGGAGAATGACTGGGGAGTGCCACTGCCTACACAAGCAGCTGCTTACTGTGATACAAAAATAAGAGACATAAATCTGGACATTCTGCTAAATTCTAGATAATTGAGAGATATGGGAGAGACTTTGCATAGGTTCTCATATTTGGTAGGTGTGCATATTCAGCAAAATTAGCCATGCATTACAGTTACCATTTAGGTAGGCTGTATACCATATACATAATGATGTCCACTGCTGTGTGGTACAGATGATACTTGGTATGTTTTGGAAATTTGGATGATGACCCCCATTATACCCCCCCACTCACCCAGACCATGTCTGAGATGTTTCAGAAAATCATTTATTGACAAATATAGAACACTGTTGAACACTGTTGAACATAACACCTGGGTTTCTAAAAGCAGAGTGGTGCACTACAGGACAGAAGGCATTGGCTGTTATGTTATGTTGTGCATTATGGTAGAGTGGTAGAGGCTACAGCTTGGAAATATTGCAGTACTGCCTGCCAGACCTGCTGCAGCAGTAGAGAAGACAATGGGTGCAAACAACTGGAGGAAGCAGCTGCAATGGCATCCTATGCAAGGCACTACCAGTCACAGTACATTGTGACACTGGCAAAGATGTATAGATATGGACCATGGCAAGGACAACACAAACTAAACTGATAAATGTATTAATACACCCAGGCTATGCATTGATGCATTCTAGTGGACATTGTCTTATACACACAGGTCAGATGGATGGGAAGGATATAGTCATCATCATAATTTGCAGAGATGTGGTTGAGGCACATTGTCAAGTGAAAGCAACCTTATCACAGGTGACTGGGTAACCTTCTCAGGTGGATAATGTTTTGGGAAGCATTATAATTACATCTTTCAAGATTGGGGTGGGGCTTCTGTGCCATAAACATTGACAAGGTGTACCATGTGACCCTGCAATGCCAGTGCTGCAGTCTGACTGAGGGAAGGTTTAGCAATTTGACCATATGTTCAGGAACCTTGACATGGTTCCCCATTTTGGTAGCCAAAAAATGGATGGCATTCCTGACCTTGAATATGACCATGGCTAGATATGGCACTCTAACAGCCAAAAAAGGATAAGGACAGTAGCTGTGGGCACCAGAATTCCAGCAGTGCAAACAGAAGAATATGGTTGGTCATGACAAAGAGATTCACTATGTCCAAGTAAAATAGCTGTCATGGACAGGAGTGACAGTTTTGCAGGCTCTGGAATACTGTGTGTGCCCTTTGAAGTCCCACCTCTAGGTCAATGTTCTACGAGCTTCAATCTTCACCACTGACACCAGTGGGGAATGTTCACAGAGAAAAAAATAGACCCACACAGTAGTTTCCGGTGCAGCTCTCTTAACCAAGTACAATTTCCCTTAAGATCACACAGGGAATGCATGCTCTAGTCCTGGGACTGGGCTTTCTCTCCAGGCCCAAAATAAGACTCCACACTGACATAGCTATAGAGTTGAGTCCTTAGCCGGGTGTTCCACTCCAAGTCCTCCTCCACCCTCTCTGTGAAATCTGTGATCTCGGCGTGTCTGTTCAAAGTTGCTGACACACACTCTCTTTGAGATTTGATTTACACACACACACACACACACACACACACACACACACACACACACACACACACACACACACACACACATGCATGCACACACACACATGCACACACACACACACACACACACACACACACACACACACACACACACACACACACACACACACACACCACCTGGGAAGAGCTGTCACAGCTTACCTACTTTGCCACCTCCACCCAGACTATAAGGTAAATGCACTGCCACCAGAACACCGCAGAGCCAGTTACTCTATGGATCTTACCATGGTACCCAATTACTCTTGGTAAAATTAATACTTATACAAATGGTTGTGTTTTCAATCAGCAAGACTTTCAGGAGCATGGAACTATAGTACCACTAAATAAATGCAAGTACTCTCAAAAGTTAAAATATTTTCTAAAAGACCAGCCACAATGAAAGGTTTAGATATATTTAATACTAAATAATAAAAGAAAAAGATGAAAATACTGAATATCTATTCACAATAAACACCAGAGTTTCATATCACAGGAAACATAAAAACAACACTGATGGAAAGACTCAGGCAGTTGCAGAAAAAACAACATTTAGCTAGTAGCACTATGTTTTCCTAACTGGGTGAGGGGTTACTGTTCCCTACTTACTTGTTAGAGCAAGACAAGATGAAGTTAGATGAGAGTCTCTTTTCAGATCTAATAACAAAGTGCTGAATGCTACTATCACATCTCTCACTAGTATCTAAATACAATTTCAGTGCTGATTACAGGATGACATCACATCTGGTCACTTGACTCTGTGGTTCTCACACTACCCCTTTACTAGATACTGAGCCAGGATTTGGCACAGATGTGTCACAATACACACATAGAACTTCAGCTAAATGCTTAATATAGCATCTGGAAGCTATAAAACAATTCCAACACTTCTACCCTTCCTGCAGAAAGACTTTTCATAGACATTGCCTCTCTGGCTGCATCCAGACCTGTGAGATAAAATCTTTATTTCCTAAACCAAGTCATTTAATTTCAGACTATTTTGCTTAATGTTAGCTAGGCTGAGATTAACCACTTCCCTAACCCCTTCCCTTCCAGCATTCTTTGTTAAAATATATACATTTCAGCAATTACAACAATGCAGCCTGACATACATGTATATTTATTTGCTGTCCAGCAAAACCCACTGTTGATACATTTTTTAACACAAGCAGCTTTGCAAATACATTTTTAACACATACATCTGTACAAATCAGTTTCATATTCAAATGACATATAACTCTTTACAAAACTCCAGCAAGCTATGCTGACATATGTTACACTTGGACTGCCCTACTCTCTCTAGCACAGCTTGAACTATCTCACCTCATCATATGTCCCTTGTGAAGATCTAGCCTGTGACCATCAATCATGTATCCGTACTCTTACAAAGCATTATCTGCTAGGGCCTGCAAAAGAACAAAGTAAAATATTTGCCACAATCCTCATGGATGCATTTGTGGATGTTGTGTTAGCTATCAATGACTTCAGTAAACATTCTTGCACAGACTGTATATACCATGTCACACTACATGCACTGCAGCTCATCTCACAGTCCATTCACCTGTTACACTTTCTCACCCAGGCTAAACAGTATACTTACCATATCTACCATGGTTTGTGTAGCAGATATACATGCTTGGATCAATGACCTGCACATCCACTGTTTTATTTCAAGTGTGGTACACAGGTGAGGGAAATACCTGAAGTTGTGACTACAGTGGCCAGCAACACACCTATCTAATGTGGTGGATAAGCATGCAATAAAGAATGTGCAGCTGGTGGATACTATCAGTGTCAGTGACTCCTGTACATGCTGAATGTGGACACAGTGACAGGACATCGAGTGCTAAACACAGATGATGCTGGAAGTTCAACTTACCCGTGGGCCATTACTTCATATGTGGAAGTTATCTGCATGTCCTCCAAAGTTAACATTGCTGACAATGACACTATCATTGGTGCCATCTGCATATTGCTATCATCATCAAATACAGATGACTAGCTGGCATCCAGCCTGATTTGGTAGACCCTCCACTACTGGAATGTGTGGAAATGTAAAGATAACAAAGCTGTAGAAGTGCTGTAACATATGTCTCAACCCCCCATGTACAGAACATAATCTGTTACTGGCCACTTATGTGAATATGATACTGGCAAGTGCATGAATTGTACTGCAGGTTGTTTGAGTTGCAGCACCAGTGCATCTGGAGAACAGATAATGATAGGTGTTCTTAAAAATAACCACTTCTCACATGGAGGTCAGTGTACAATTTGAAATGCACATGTCATTACTAACCTGGTGCATGGCTTACAGACACTCAGTCATTTCTGTCCACTCTGGCAGCCTATCTCCAATGTAAAAGCCACCACCAGGTATGAGGTTTCACTGAGTTGCATTTATCAGTGTTACCAGAAAGACTTCTACCTTTCTGTGACACATTTGTGTCAGTGTTCTTCCTCTTTCTATGGTGGCTTGTCTCGAATAATGTAATGAAACCGCATCTTAGCATGCAGTATGATGTCACTGACCCTGAAATGCACCTGTACTACTGTCCGATTATAGCCACTCACAGTGCTAATCTCCTGAACCACTACTGAACACACCTGGTTCTGGAAAGCTTTATCAGTTTTCTGATTTTTCCAGTAAGTGCATGTGGTGTGTGCTTAAGAACTGCAGTTATACCTCCTGGGTTGTCAACATTTACCATTATTGTGATTCTCTTAGGCCCATGAAAAGATGTGTATACACTGGTTTTCACATGCCAGTCAGTGTGTGGGTATATGTCTGCCCTTGGGTGACCTCTCACCTCCATCTGGTGGCTGTATACCTGTCTGCTATTGTGTTGTGACCATTCTAACTCTGTCCCATACTGTCAGTAGCAATGGACATGCTACCACTGCCCATTGCTACTGACAGTAGCAATGGGCAGTGGTAGCATGCCCATTGCTACTGACAGTATGGGACAGTAGTAATGGGCATGCTACCACTGCCCCATTTCTTGAAGTACTGTGCTGATGGCCAGAGATGTTATGCACATCATGTGTGTGTGTGTGTGTCTCTCTCTCTGTCTACACATGGCCAAGTCTTGACCCATCTACAGAGGCCACTGTTTATTCTGTAGATTATCTTGCAGTTTGTGCAAATAACCCATAGCATACTTTCTGCCTATAGAACATTCATCTCTCATATCCCCAAACCCAGATGGACATTATCTTGTCATGCTTTTGTACTGTGTTCTTTTTCATCTTGGGACCTCCTCACTTGGCAGCAATTTGTCATGCCTATGTGCTCGGCCCTCTTTCATGCTGAGTCTTCCAGCTGGACATTAACTTGTTATGCCCTTGTGCTATATTCTCTTTCAAGGTGCCCCTCCCTCCAATGGACATTAACCTGTCATGCTTACTTTTTCCTATCTGTACTTCTTGCGGTTATGTACTATGCTGCTTAGCTCAGTACAGCAATACTTGACCACATGCCTTGCCCTCCTTCATTATGCCTGGATTGCACTGCAAAGTCTTCTCTACTGAATTCCCATTCCTGATTGGCAGTTTCCTGCAAAATGGTCACTGCTTTTTATCATACTTTATTGGACCTCATAGTGTGTTATGATAATGAGGAACCTTAGAGTGGTCATCTCTGAATCAATACCATAACACATTCTGCTGCCACCCCCCAAGGCAGATCTGGCTTACTCATACCTGCCCATCACTGGGCATGCTGCTGGTGCTCAAACATGTGCTTTGCATGATGTCCATAATGTGTGGCCACATGCACAAAGCTACCATTGTGTTTCTTTTAAAGACATATAGAATGGACATTGCCTCTTCACATGCTTGGTTCTGCAGAGTTCCTGATTAGTGCAATCAGGAAGGAAAGAAAGATACGTTTTATATCTGCTGCACATGAGTCATCAGGAGTGGTTGAAGGGCCATTTCAATGGCCTATGATTAAAAGTTGCTGCCAGGCACTATTTCACCATGGTAATGAGAGATGCCAGTGTAACCATCCTCTCTACTGATCATTGCATCCATCAGTATAAGTGCCTTGTGGGCCTATTACCTCGGCCTGTAGCAGAAGGTAGGGAGAATGTGTCCACATTTTACAGCAAGACTTGTGTATTATCTTCTTTTTCTGCCTATTTTATATTTCCTTTTCTACTGTCAATGGGGTGACCTTGTACTGAATAGGCCCCACTTTCTCTAGCAGCAACAATAAGAGAGCTTGTCTAATGATGTCTAAAAAACTGTCCAAGTTGCAGGATATTTATGCTATCTCCATAAGCATAATGTCAAGTTGTAACTTTTTTCATAACTGACATGTACACATGCATTTTGTTTGTTCTTTTTCTTTCTTTTTTTTGTTCCCTCCTTCTACAGGTCCAGTTGTGGTGCAGGATGTAGACCCTTGCTGTTCTTGTCTTACTGTTCACATGATCATCCAAAGGGTAGTCATTCCACTTCAGTTCTGTAGTATAACTTCTTCTAGTAATGCAACTGCACTAATTTGAGTTGCAGTCCTTTAACCAGAATTCCAGAGGTATGCTTGCCCTACTATGTATCTGTGCAGAATTGGACTGTGTCCCACTGTGGTTTGTTTCATATTTATTGTTGTGTCACATCATTGCAAATACTTCTGAATACCTCAGGATTCACTTCACTCCAAGTTACTGTTATTTATCACTTGGAATATGTAGTTATTGAACATGTGGAAAGCAGGAAGACTATAACCCCAAGCAAAAAAATGACACCAGCATTACCATTTCCTTCAAACTTATTATGATATTACAATTTATTACCATTTAATATGAAATAGTTTTCTTTCTGCATTCCAATATTCCTCTGATTTTTTTTCAAAAGTGAATCACATTTCATTGATTTTTTTAATGCAACTTGAAAATTTATAAAAAGTTAAAAATATCTTTTACAAAGGCCTAAAAATATTTGCACTACTTTTCACAAGATACTGTCTAATTTCCTAATACAGCTTGGAATCTGCATGACCTGATGTAAATAGTGGGGAAAAAAAAAACAGTTTTACCATTTTTATATAAGATGAATACTAAAGTAATTCTAATGCAAGAAACTCACATCCCTTGTAATTTTGTTCCTTCATTTGCAGAGTTTTTTGTCTTTTCTGGGTTTCTAATGCTAAAATTTGCAGTTTTTATTTTAGTTACGGTGCTGCGGTAGCGTTGTCGCCTCACAGTAAGATGCTGTCCGGTTCGATTCTCAGCTAGAGTGTCTTCTGCGTGGAGACATGCATGAATGGGTATACCTTCATTGAAGGTTGTGCATCAGGGCTGGTAACTTGGCACATAAAAATCAACTACCAATCATTAGCGGACCGTAGTTCCGCTGTGGTGACCCCTAACTGGGAAAAGCCAAAAGACACAAACAAACAATTAACAAAAACATCTCTAAACCCTTAAAGATAACTAATGGGACAAGACAGGGATGTCCCCTATCTCCTTTTCTATTCAACATATTTATAGAACCACTTTTTCTTTATATTGGTCAAAATACTTTTCATAAGATTCCCAAAATATTAAATACCGAAATATTATTCTCAGCTTTTGCAGATGATCTAAATATTTATTTTCAACTTCCTAACACTGACCTGAATAAGATTGTTAACTCTATTAACATGTTTTCAAAAGCTTCAGATTGCCAGATTAATTTTAAGAAGTCCCATATCTTTCCTATAAATCCCCTAGGTCATAAACCTAAATACTTCCCTAATTCTCCCTTCAAGACTGTATTTGACATCAAATACTTAGGGACCCACTTTGAACACAACCACCTCTCCATGTTTCAGAACAATTTGCTTAAAGCTTGGGCAAAAATATCTCTTGATCTATGCAGATGGGAACGAATTAATCTTTCTCTTTTATCTAAATCAGCGATAATTAAAATGAATATTCTCCCCAGAATCCACTATCGATTTAACTCCACAGATCAAACAGTGTCTAAATCATTCTTATGTAGAATCAGTAAAGAACTAGCCAAATTTTTATGGTATCCTAAATCAGTGAGAATTTTATATTTTAAATTAACACTTCCTAAAACTAAAGGTGGGCTTGGTATCCCGGATCTTCACCTATACTATACAATCATATGTGCCAGTAGGCTATTATTCATCTCAAATCTTAATAATAAAGAGTATAACTCTTACCCTATCTGGGCCAAAATGTGGTATCAACATATTCTAAGCAGTAAAATCAATCCTGTGGCTCTTCCTTTTCTGTCCTTGGACACTATAGACAATTTTAACTTATCTGCTAACATAAGACAAAAAATTAGATCCTTTCAAAACATGCTAAAACTCATTAAACTAGACAAAACTCTTCCCCTTCTTCAACCTCTTCATTTAAACCCCAATATTAGAATGAACAATATATCAATAAATCTTTCTAACTTCCCTCTTATCAAAAACCTCACGGTCTGGGATATACTCAAACATAAAAATGAAATACTTACCAATCTCTGCATAATTCTCAAAGTTAATAAGAAATATTTAACTATCCTTCGCCAGCTGCGAGAGTTAATATCATCAAAATTTGTACAACTTCTAGATAACAACCAAGATATTTCCAAGTTAGAGACGATTATTCAAACTCTGATCTCACCAGAAAAGATGCTCTCCAATTCATACAAACTTCTAAGCTCTATTATTCACGAATCAGGCTGTCTCTTCTCCACCTACTGGGACAAATGCAACCCTCAACTATCGATGAAACAGAAATTGTCAGCTATAAAAAACACCCTAGACTATTCACCCTTTAAAAAACTTTTTTATACCCAACTAATGATTAATAATAATGCTTACTACACTCCCTCTATATTATCCAAATTTGACTCGAAGAAATCCCCCTCCTGCCCATGTTGTACATTTCCAAATGCCGACTTAATTCATGTTTTATGGTCCTGTAATTACTCGCATAAACTCTGGACATCACTAAAAGTTCACCTCCAGAAGATGGGATACCATAAATCCACCCTTTCCTGGGAATTAGCTATCCTTCATATCCCCATGAGTGCTCTCTCTAAATTTGATCTACATGTTCTGGTTTTTATATGCTCGCTCATGAAACTCTATATATCTAAAAATTGGATAGACCGTACTAAGTTATGTTGGAACAACTTTAAGGAAAGGGCTCATTCATACATTGCAGCACAAAAACTTATTATAAAAAGCACTAAAAACATTGCCCTCTTAGTAAAAGTTTGGGAAAAGGTTAATGCTCTCATTCTGAATGAAGCATAATTTTATTTTTCCAATCTAGGGAATAAGACTACCTTATAATTCATGTCTATTTTTACAGATATTTCTCCTATTTGGTTAGCTAATTGTATATTTTGTATATATTGTATATTTTTTGTTATAAGACCATAAATTCTGACTGTTCTTATTTTCTCTTGTTAATTGTGTGCCCAGCCTATACTCTATTTCATGTACCAGCAATTTATTATTGGCTGCGCATCCTATTGTTGTTGTTATTTCTTATGAAATCAATAAAAAGTTTCTTGAAAAAAAAAAAAAAGACACAAACAAAGTAGAACAATATTTATTAAGTTTAATAATGTTGTATTGTCTGTATACTCAACAGCTGTCTACTTACTTTCTTGAATCAAAACTTTGTTCACCTCTGTCAGCCAAACTCCATGCAAAAAAAAATCATCTTATAACTGAAGGCCCGCTTCACAAATAGCTGCCTATTGCAAAACTCAAAGAGCTAACCTCCACTGTACTAAACATGTCTCTTAGTCATTGCTGCCTCACCTGAGCAATGTCTGTCATCATACCTAAAAGAAAGTATCAGCCACGTCAGATTGAGAGGGGACTTAAAATGTGCCATACTGATGCATTTGCTAGGACACTGAACTTCCTAAAATATTCATATCTTTAAAGGATTTTCAAGTATGTCTTGAAAATAAAAAAAATATTATAAATAGTCAAGAGCAACATACGCAGAGTAATTCAGTATTTGATTGCCTTATCTCCATTACTCCTCGTGTCTTTGCCAGCTAAAGTAAATACCTTGTAAATAAATCACGTAAATACTTTGGATATAAATCAGACAAAATAAATACCCAGAACAAAATGTATTATACAATGTACCACTTACTGAAGATGAGCAGTAACCAAAGTGATGTATCTATCTATCTATTCATCTGTCTATCTATTTATAGACAAATGCATTACACACCACTGCCTTGCACGCCACTGGAACTCCCTCCCACCTCTCATCCGTACCACCAGTAGCCTCTCTACCTTTAAATCTCTTCTCCACTCTCACCTAACATCACTGTGAGAATGCTCTTGCTCTCATCCTACATAATATCTCTTATCTATATCACTTCTCCACTCTCACCTAACATCACTGTGGGAATGCTTCATCCCATAATATCTCTATCTATATCACTTCTCCACTCTCACCTAACATCACTGTGGGAATGCTCTCGCTCTCATCCTACATAATATCTCTATCTATATCACTTCTCCACTCTCACCTAACATCACTGTGGGAATGCTCTCGCTCTCATCCTACATAATATCTCTATCTTTAAATCTCTTCTCCACTCTCACCTAACATCACTGTGGGAATGCTCTCACTCTCATCCTACATAATATCTCTATCTATATCACTTCTCCACTCACCTAACATCACTGTGGGAATGCTCTCGCTCTCATCCTACATAATATCTCTATCTATATCACTTCTCCACTCTCACCTAGCATCACTGTGCTCATCCTACATAATATCTCTATCTATATCACTTCTCCACTCTCACCTAGCATCACTGTGGGAATGCTCTGGCTCTCATCCCACATAATATCTCTATCTATACACTCTCACTCTCACCTAACATCACTGTGGAATGCTCTCATCCTACATAATATCTCTATCTATATCACTTCTCCACTCTCACCTAACATCACTGTGGGAATGCTCTTGCTCTCATCCTACATAATATCTCTACCTTTAAATCTCTTCTCCACTCACCTAACATCACTGTGGAATGCTCTCACTCTCATCCTACATAATATCTCTATCTATATCACTTCTCCACTCTCACCTAGCATCACTGTGGGAATGCTCTCGCTCTCATCCTACATAATATCTCTATCTATATCACTTCTCCACTCTCACCTAGCATCACTGTGCTCATCCTACATAATATCTCTACCTTTAAATCTCTTCTCCACTCTCACCTAACACCACTGTGGGAATGCTCTTGCTCTCATCCTACATAATATCTCTATCTATATCACTTCTCCACTCTCACCTAACATCACTGTGGGAATGCTCTTGCTCTCATCCTACATAATATCTCTATCTATATCACTTCTCCACTCTCACCTAACATCACTGTGGGAATGCTCTTGTTCTCATCCTACATAATATCTCTATCTATATCACTTCTCCACTCTCACCTAACATCACTGTGGGAATGCTCTCGCTCTCATCCTACATAATATCTCTATCTATATCACTTCTCCACTCTCACCTAACATCACTGTGGGAATGCTCTCACTCTCATCCTACATAATATCTCTATCTATATCACTTCTCCACTCTCACCTAACATCACTGTGGGAATGCTCTGGCTCTCATCCTACATAATATCTCTGTCTATAATCCCTTCCTACTTCAAACACTCCTGCTGACACCTTCTTAGTAACTGTCTCTCTTTATTCCACCTTAATACATTTATATTGTGGTACTTCGCACTACCTTTTACAACTGGAACTAACTCAATTATTAGCACAGTGATACTTTATCTACCCTGACATTTGATTATTGCTAAAACTGTGATACTTATCTACTCTGACATTTAACACTGGGATACTGCATCTACCTTGTTATTGATTATTGTTATAACTCTGATACTTTATCTACTCTGACATTTTATTCTCTAAATTCTCTTAACCTCTGCATCAGTATCTAGTACATTCACAGTTATGTCTTCTTAGTACTCTGTGTAACTTAGAATTATTTTTAATATTTTTGTGATACTGTTATTATAACTAGTTGTATTTTTTGTAATACTGTTATTATAACTAGTTGTATCTTTGGAGCTTTTCTCCCCAGGACTCCGTTGAAAAATACGGGCTCCTCAAGGCCCAATGGACCACCCTGGTAAACAAACTGCAAATAAATAAATAAATAAATAAATAAATAAATAAATAAATAAATAAATTAAATAAATAATAGAAGTGAAAGAACTGCACTGTTGTGATAAGATACATAAACTAACCATGCTGATCCTCATACAAAATAGAGTGGAAATCTGTTTAATCATCTGAATACTGTCTATCAGGTCATATTTTTTATTCATCGCTTATGTAGGTAAACTAATTAGGCACAAGTGTCTTTTCATGAGATCTCTGTGAGTACTGCCTGGCTGCATGACTTACTGAGAGTCACACAGTATGAAGATGGAGACTAAAGAAATTAAACTCTCGGCTACAGAAATGAGCTTCTTAGCAACTCAGATTCTTAATTATCTCACATAATCTGCCAGAGAATTAACATATAGTCATAGCCCTAATCTTTCCTGTACTAGAGCATATCTCTAGGTTTGGAGGGGTGTCTCCAAAACAGATGATAAGTTATTGGAACAGTTGCAAGGAAAAGTCACCAGATATATCCGTGCTTGTAAACATCTAGATTATTATCAAGGGTTAACATACCTTAATTTGCAGAGCAGAACATATAACTACTACAGGGTAAATGTTTCTTAGACTGTAAAGCTTCAAACAGTGGAACACTAACAGAACTTCTAGGTATTGAAATAAATGTAAATATTAGAATTAGAAGACACATAACATTGAGCTTCACTATTCCAAAATTTAAAAGCTTAAAGAGGAAGAAATAGCTATATATTCTTATCCTAATATTATGGAATAGTCTTCCAGAAATCATCAAACAGATCTATTTCTCTAACAGCATTTTCGGTGTTATTAGATAAATGGGTTTCAGGTCAATATTGTAACCCAGTATTCTGCAATCTGTTTTCCATGATGGCCTATAAAGGGAAATAATGCAGAATATAACAATCGTTGAATCTCTAAATCTATGAATTGCTGGTTTCCCCAGTCAAGTCTAGGCTACAGTGGCTTGTGCATGGAGTCTTTATATCCTCTCTGTTAACATCTTTTTCTGGCTTTTCCCAGTTAGGGGTCACCACAGCAGATCACCTTATCTGCTCATGATTGGTAGTGGAGTTTTTACAGTGTCGAGTTGCCAGCCCAGTGGCCAACCTTCCACAGAAGGCACACACACACACCTAGGGCCAATTTAGAGTGGCCAGTCCAATTACAGCATGTCTTTGGAATTTGGGAGGAAACTGGAGCACCCAAAGGAAACCCACTTGACCACAGGGAGGACACGCAGACTCTACACATAAGGCACCACAGCCGAGTATCGAACTGGAGAACCTCTTGCTATGAGGCTGCAATGCTAACCACTGCCAGGGAATTGTTATTGCTAAGCTTGTATAGGCCCTAGGGCTGATAGCCTAGTACCAACCTATGAACCTGTGAACCTATGAACTGCAGCCACCCTCTTCTCTGTTAACATCTAATGTTAATAAATCAATAAACAATAAATAACTCTGTTTTTCATCAGGTGTTCTAGTTTCCTCATATCTATACCTGATTTTGAAGTAAGGCTTGAAAAGAAAAAAAGTATCAAACTCAATCAGGAGGAACACAGAGTAAACAGTTAGCTTTACTGTTTAATGTGTTAGGCAGCTTGCAAAGTCATTCTATAGGTGAAATGGAAGTTTTCCAAACTGCATTTAGGTTTCCATGAGGTTTAAGAAGGAATGTGAGTGCATATACTATATTTACCCAGCCTGGGACAAAATGTTCTTAACTTATGGAGTTTGAGCAGGGGGAAGCCACATAAAGTATTTTAAAATAATTGTAGGGGCAACATCATTTTTTTCTTGATGAAAATTTCCAGTTGCTTTTACAAGCAACATCAGAAGCATGAACAGATGCTTGAAAGTGATTGAAGTAAAGATGCAATAATACATATGAGAGGTTAAACAGAATAAAAAATATCTTCTGCTCTGTGCAGAGTTACTTTCCCTGCCTTACACGTACTGAATGCTGGGATACAATAAAGCACACATGTAAGCCTGTACTGGAGTTAGTTTTTAATCAGAAAAAGAATAATGAATAAATGAATGAATGAATGAATGAATGAATGAATGAATGAATGAATGAAAATGAATAAGGCTCTGAACATGACAAGAGACCTTTTACATTTCATTTTTTTTCATTGCTAAAGGTCATGTGAAAAACAAATAGTTGGCATTTCACTTGAGTTCTTTCACTGCTTTTACATACTTCTCAACTGTCCAGATTTTTGCAGAATATCCAAATTTTTCTAGCATATTTTTGGTCTGTGCCTTGTAAAATGTGTGCTTTTCTGACAAATCACTGAGGACTGAAGTCACTAAATCATGACATACATTTGAGTTTCAGACTTCATACCCATCAGAAAATGCCTGCTAATACAAATGCTGTTCTTCTAGCAAGTTTTTAAGTTTACATGTGCAATATTTAAAATCTGCCCCTACTTTTGGGCCTTTGTTCCCCCATTATTTTAGGTTTTGTCTAGATTTTTTGCACTAAGATGTTCAGAGGTATGCTTGCTCAGTATATCATAAATAATTTTGGCAGTGCTGAACATTCTACATTTTCAATCACATTGTGTTATGTCTTATGGATTCCTTACTTTGTGGATTACAATGATTTGTGTTCTTGTTAGACTTGTTGCATTTGTTTGAGAAACTTTCTTTAATAGAAGCACTTTAAATAAGGAATGAATGAATTGATTGATTGATTAAGGTGCCCCTAAAAGTGACTCAAATCATAGTATTTCCCTAAGACCTAAATCTTTACCTTTGAAATAGTTATCTTTTGGGTCTGGTTTAAAGCAGATAATCTGCATACAGTGATTAATTTATTATGCAAAGATAAACAACTGTAGAGTCCTAAATGTATCATTAAAATAAAAGTCTGTCAAAACCTATGCTAATATCTTATCTCACCTTACATTCTGTACTATAAAAATGATAGCACACAACATTTGGGTTTCCTCCCTCTAGAACAAACTCATGACCAGGTAGTGACAAAAACAATATGATATGCAAAAAAAAAGTTCTCCTTGAGAGTCTAGTTTATGCTTAATGAAAAAAAGTATTACTCAAGATGTCATGTAGGCCATTTCATAGAATGAATGCACCCCTCAAAATGGGATGCCCAGTAAAATGATGTCACTGTAGGAGTCTGGACATTAAAGTCTCAAAATGAAATTGTTCCCACTTAACAAGTGGCCCAAACTCCCACCAAGATAATGGTTTTAGATTATACCAGATGAGGAACTAATTTTTCCAAGCTATGAAGATAATGATTTTAGGTTATACCAGATATTTTTTCAAGCTATGAAGTACAGAATGTGGCATGACTAAAAGTTGGAATTCTGTATCCCTAGATCAGGTGTTTCTATTTCACTCTTTTTAGGTGAACTTATTAATAAGCTCATCCGCATCAACTTCCTTAAATAAATTTTTCTCAGTAGTCCCATACCACAGATGCTACTGGCTCCAAGACCTAATTCATTTTATACTACCCTAGGTAAACTGAAATAAATTACATAACAGCATTAACAGATATAGAACTACAATGAGTGACAATATATCTTACTCCAAATTGTTAAATGAGATGATCTATACTGCTCCATCTGATTAAATCATATAAGTCCCCTCCCCAGCTTATGTACAAGATGCAGTACTTGGACTGCTCTAAGGTGTGACAGCTATGGCATCAGACCTAGCCGAGAATGGGTTCATTCCTCAGCTTAGGGATTTAAGTCCATTAATTAATATGATAGTGCACTAACCTGTGTCTCAACATTGATACAGATTTTTTTTTATGTTGGTCCATTCACTTCTACATTAAAAAAAGTTTCAGTCATCAGCCTTGGATGAGTAGACATTTATATGCCTAACTAAATGGCAAATGATCATATTCCTCCCCTAAATATTAAATACAGTTGCTGTTGGAATTAGCAGTAAACTCCATTTGTAAGAGGTGAAATGAATGACCCTAAAGTCTTGCATGGGGTTTATTTTGCTTACAGACCTCCACTGATAGATTTTCTGAAAGCCTTTTTCATCTAATTACCTCCTGACCTCCCTTTTTCTAGCTTTATATCCCTCTGATTCTTTCAATGGCATCAAATTATTGGCACGTTTCATGTTTGCATTGATTTTGCACTTGCTGTGATCATTATGTACGTGTCGATGTTTTTATATACTTTTTTAATTTGATTTGCATAATACAAGCACATTACATTATATAACGTGTGTGTATTCCTAAATGCAGTACAAATTCTAAGTTTTTTGCATGTAATAACTACATGTTATAATCAATAAAATATCAGACAGAAAGATACCCCCTGCACATGCAAAGCCAAAAGTATATCACACCCACCCCATAAACATACAGTGACTATTTCAAGTATGTTAATATTTTTTCCCCTGAAGAATTCAAAAGTGGGACTCTCTGGAAGTCTTGCAATATGTCCCTCTACCACTGCATTACAAGGGAGCATTCAGATTGTTCAAATCTTAGTATGGGAGAAATGATGCATTGAACAGATCATTTCAGTAAGTCGTCAATGTTGGTAAGAATATTTTAACTTAAAAACGCTAACATACATTGTACTACACACATATTGGAGCCTATCTGAAGTAATATTTTGTTTTCAAGAAATCTGCAGACATTATAAATAACTATGAATTGTAATTTTCACAGCTGTTGTTTTACACTGTTATATTTGAGTACAACCACAAAGTTACCCATAAGCAGAGAAAAGCAGTTATTAGGGATTTAATTTTACATTTTCTTCCATACTTATTATTCCAGTCTAATGTTTTCAGTTTCACAACTGTAAATTGGTATCTGCAGTGAGCCCTAACATGTGTCTAACACCCTTGTGTTTGATAATGATTTGATGGTGGTCAGCGACTGCATATTTCATTGAAAAGCAGCAAATGTCAGTGTTCAGTGTGTGTGTATGTTTGTGTGTGTGTGTGTGTGTGTGTGTGTGTGTGTGTGTGTGTGTGTGTGTGTGTGTGTGTGTGTGTGTGTGTGCATGCATTCATGTGTGTGTGTGTGGGGGGGGGGCATGCTTTCTGCTGATAATTTAGGGCTGGAGTGGAGTTCTACCTAGCAAGGTGATTGGTAGTCATCAGAGCAGCAGTCAGAGATTCTCAGTGGGTAAACATGGAGGATGAATTAGTGAGTACATGAAGGGTTCACATCTTACTGATGAATAGCATTATATAGCATGCCAGTAGATCTACAGCAGTAATGCAGATGACCTGTTAGTGATGGTCTTTTGTCAGGGACTTCTGAGTACCATATAGATGACCATGTGTTACTGACCTTATACTTTCAAAATGCTTGGAAGTTTAAAGGGGGTTCATGTTCATGGCTATAGTGCACAAATGGTCTGTTCATAGACAAGCAATAGGTGAGCTGCCTTTGTAAGCCATTTAAAGCCTAGTCAATTTCCCCTCAGGAGTGAGGATCAAATTCTGTACCTTATACCTGTGAGGGAAACAACATAACCATTATGACAGCTCCCAACCCCCATATCATGGTAAGCTTTACAGTCTTACTGTATGATTTCTAATAAAGGCCAATAATTTAATGATTTATTAACTCTCCAAATGCTGCACTGAGCACAAATGCAACAAATTATGTAAAACCCTGGTACAGCAGTTATTAAACTGCATAGCAGGCTTGTTATGTTGAAATGAGTATAACATTTATTTAAGCTTTCTGAAGGCTATTCATAAATTGCAGCCTAATAATCAACTGATTTTATGTACATCCTGCATTTTAAAATATTGTTTCTAAAATATGTAAAGCACGTGGCAACCATCATTTTGATCTATACAGTTTTAAGTTAGGAAATATAAGGTAAAAGATCTGTCAAACAGCCCACTAACTGAGCTGTTTTTGGTCATAGAGATATAATTTCATTCATTCATTTCATTCTCAGAAAGGTAAGAATTTTCATTTGCTAAATCTGACATAAGGGGGTGCAGTTTGATTTTCACAGAAAAATGCACTCCCCTCTTGAAAGGTAACTGCTATTTTTAAAGTCAGAGCAGTATAAATAATTTCTGTAGTATATCTGCATTTCATACAGTTTTTACCAATTTTTGTTAAATCTTATCTACCTGTCACTGTCACCACATACTCAGTTCTGTCTAAGGTTCTCAATTTATAGATGTATTTAAATATTCATTGAACTTTTGATTTTGTTCTTATGCATGGGCAGATCATTAATAAATATTTCTCATATTTCATTCTTTATTTATTCACAGTCAAAAGACTTTTACACTTAAAAGGCCTTTGGATGATTTCACTTTTTCAATCACTTGACAATATTTAAAAGTAATTTTGTTTCTTACTCCGTTAAGATGAGTTTATGTATTATCAAAACTAAAAAGACAGTGATGAGTTTGCTTTCATGTATGTTACACATTCAAAAAGAAATCTGTATTTTCTTTAAAATAAACAGTAAACAGGTAATTTCATTGTTAAGTTGCTGTCAGTAACAGCAAAAGTTGTTCCGTTAACTATATTTTGCTGTTTGCTATTCAGACACTTTTATCTGGCACTTCTCTACTTTCAGACTGCTGCACAAATAGACACACACATATACACATACACACAGAAACACACACACACACGCGCGCACACACACACACACACACACACACACACACACACACACACACACACACACACACACACACACACACACACACACACACACAAACACACTACAGTAAGGCTGTTTATATTTCCTGTGATACACCTGAATGTGGTTGGTAGTATGGTTCAGATGTTAAGGCAGCGATGTGTTAATGAACTACAACTTAAATGCTTGGATTTTATACTTTATACAGCTCAACAAAGAGCATCTGGGCATATCACTTAAAGCAGTGTTGTGTGTTTATTGGATTTGTCTAGTTTCAGAAAAACAACTAAATAACTATTTCAACTAGTTTATGTCTCAGATTTATAATCTGTATTTTATTTCCCACTGGTGAAAAGTAACAATGTAAAATGAAACATTATGTAGCATAGTATCTTTGGCACTCTGACCATCAGTGTTAAATAGTAAGAAGGCTGCTGGTTCAGGTCCCTGTGTTGATGGTTGGGTTAGTTTTGTGGCTGGTAGTCAATGATTGAAGGTAAATCTATGAGTTGCTGACAGATATTACTTGTGGTTCAGGGTTCGATTCCCTCAGTCTTCATTTGCCTATGAGTGATCATGTGTAAGGCACTTAACACAGCTAGTACTTTGAAAATTTGGACTAGTCTCTTCAAAGATCTCCTTGTCTTCATGCATTATAAATATAATATCTCAGTCATTAACAAAAATAGAGGAATTATTCCTGTCAAATTAAAACTTATATTGTGGAAAAAAACTCTTTCAGATGAGACACAAGCAAGTTCAGAAATATTATATACTCATATTGTTGACTGTTTATTTCTGTTTAGTGTGGGATCAAGCTAAACTCATAAGGATAATCACCAGTGAAGTATCATGCTTGCAAATCAAAAATAAACAGAAAATGCAGTAAGTAAAATATTGGTAATTTCAAATACGTGTGTATATGTCTGTGAATGTGCCCGCTCCATTGTGTGTCTCTGTGACCTATATCCACATCTGTGTATGCCTGTGCATGTGCATGTATATTAGTGCTTGTGTGTGTGTGTGTGTGTGTCCATGCACATGCACGTGCGCGCTTGCATGCACATGTGCGCAGGCATATGTATGTGTGTGTGTAGACACGATGGGTCAGTTTATTTTACTATTATAAAGCACATGGTGTTTGAGAATAGTACTTTTTTTGGTATGCGAGGGTGATCAAGGACTTTCCAGTGGCTTGAGGAAATCTCTGTCTGATAATGTCGAGAACTGGTGTCATAGTGCTGGGCAAAGCTGCTGCAACCAAAACTATGAAAGCGTAATTTTGAGATTGCATTGCATGGTATATAAGGCACAGCTTTGTAATAACTCTTCACCAGAGGATGTAACACTCCAGTGGCAGCCAAGAAATGCAGGGAACCTGTCATGAGCAAATAGGAAAATGTCTAATGAAGAACCTTGAGATGAAGACTTACTGTAGAAGTCATACAGCTGTCTTCAAGATACACAAATAGTTTGGAAATACAGTACTGACACAAGTCACATGTTGTGATGTTTGCATCTAATTAAGATAACAGCTCTGTTTGCTTTCCATCATTGCAAAATGACTTCCCTGTCATTTATTCATTTCCCAGTAGTGACACATACAAAAGAAACTTAAGAATTGTTCTGTTTTTGCATCTTCCCTACATTTCATTCTCTGTGTATCATCTTTCTATCATCTGCCATATCATTTATCTTATTATTTATTTTTTTTTTTATTTGATAGCAAGGGTGGAACACTGTTCTCCATGAATCTATTTTAGCTGCATCATAAGAACACTGTCTGTATATGTGAATTTGTCAGAGTCACACTTGAAGAAATAGAGGCTGAGAGGTACGAACCTTAGACCATAGGAAACAGCTCAAAATCTTAATCCTCTGTACCAATTACCAGATCACTGTTGAAGCTCATTTGGTTGAAGCAAATAGGGGAGAACTATTCAGAACCATAGGAAAGGTGGAAAAGAGAAGGTGCCTGTCCCAGGTGTCAACTTGTAGGTGACAATGACTAGTTTATGTTACCTTAAAAACAAAACACAGCTTAATGTTTTATGTACAGTTATTAAGAAACCATGATGGGTGATGAGTTATAGACAGCGTGCACCTATACACGATCTGTCTCACAGCTGCATACTGTTACTTTGTAAATTGTCAGACTGTTTTTTGATTAGCAGTGAGCTAGTAGGCTGCTACATGAATAAATGTGCTTGTGCTTTTCATAAACTATTCTTTCATGAAAGTAGTTTCAGTTGCTTAGTAAAAACTACCAAGTTTTAATGACAGTTGCAAATAAACTGTTGGAATCAAAAGGATAGATTTATTAATGGCTACACAAAGTGTAGCTATCTTGTTGGCGGTGCGGCATGCTGTCAACATAATAGCACACTTTTTATATTTGTTAAGCAGCACTACACAATGTATAAAGATGCCAAGCAAAGGAAAATGGCAGAATATGCTAATGTAAACATAAAGAGCTGAAGTACATGCTAATTAACCAATCCAGCATGGTGGATCTATTCAGGAAGCTATAAAGCAATCATGTACTCTCATTGTAGTTTTTTGCCTTGTATACCAAGACTCTTTGGAATACAACATGATTACACTAAGAAAAAAAAAGTATGTTAAGGGTTCCTGCTGTTGCTGTTATTATTGTTTGTGCAGCAGGGTGTTGCTGCTGCCAGACCTCGAGGAAGAAGAAGAAGAATGTTTTGATCCTGTTTGACTTATCATGGACTGCATGACACAGAAAGTGTGAGGAGACATAAGGTGGACAGGGAAACACTGGAGGAAATATGTAACCTCTTCCACCCCCACCTCAGGCTCCAGAAAAATCATGAAGAATTCATCCCACTGAAAACAAAGATGTGTTTAGCATTGCATATACTAGCATTGCATATGCTAGCTACTGGTTCATTCCAGAGACCCACAGGAGATATATTAGAGGCATTAGCCTCTAGATTAGAATATCTACAATGTCTATGAAGGCAACCTAGACAGGTTTCACAGTTCACACATGTGGCACACCTGTGAGCTGTATGCAAGGTTTGCTAAGGGTAACTTTCTACTAGGGCATCTAGTTGGGGATGCAGGTTATGCACTGGAGCCCTGGCTCATAGCACCAATAAAAAACCTAAACTACCCCACTGAACAAGGATACAGTGATGCCCACGTTCAAACTAGGAATGTTATAGAACATGTATTTGGACTGCTGAAATCAAGGTTCCATTGTGTAGACACATCAGGAGGTACAATGCAGTGCAGCCAGGTACCTCTGCAGACATACTTACAGTCTGTGCCGTGTTACACAGTGTAATTCTCAGGAAACAGCTTCAGCAAGGAGCAGGATCACAGGCAGGAAAAGCAGCAGCAGCAGGTAGAGATGAGGAGTCTAAGGGGGAACCACCAGCAGCAGATGGTTCTGGCAGATGGAGGTGTGCACAGTGTGCTCGGGCTCTGGATAAGAGACAAAGCATAGCACACATGCTCACTACTTAGCTCAAAGCCTTAGCTACCACAGACAGACAGATAGGAAAACTGATGCATTTCAATCAGCACAACCTTTACTTAACCATGTAATGACTATGATTTGATGGCAGCAGACAGGGACAACTGCCAAGTACGCAAATTGTACCTGAACTAATAACAAGGTAAATGTGGAAGGTATAAAGAAAAAAAATTAAGTTATAGAACTGATTACTCCCATACAGAAATGTACATATGCCCCTAAGCAGAGCATTTTGTCCGAGGTGTACAGTCGTGCCAGTAGTATCTCCTCTGTTAGACTTTTGCTATATTCACTTACATATTACAAACAATACTGTGCATCAAGGATTTTAACTGACCATCATCTATAAAACATGGAAAATGTTAATTATACCCTCATTTGCATAACTATATCAAGAATCAAGACTGAAGTAACTAATGCTTCCAGTGCTGTAATGACAATACTAACTGAAATACAGTGGTGTTCAACAATTATAGAAACAATCATTCACAAATGAGTAGGAACAAGAAATCAACATGTTTTCTTCTGCAATGCATACTGATAAATGCAAGCCTGTAAATAAGCAAGAATTAGCTATCCACTGCGCGCATGAGACATATATGCAACTCAATCACAAAAACATATGCAAATGCAGGGCACAGTCATCATCATTTGCATAGGGTGAAGGGTGGGTAGATGGGTAAAGCTGATACCAAAGAAGTGAGCATGTGGAAGTAAGAAACACAGTTATGTATCATAGTATATGGTGTTCAGAGTCAGTCACAACAGATGTGCAGCACTCAGCAGTACTATTTAGATAGCTTGCCTGTGCGTGCGTGAAATGGTATGGGCAAACAAAAATGTTTTTATTTATATGTGTAAGTCTGCATGCACACAATAAAACACTGTGAAGCACTACATCCTGGCATCTCTGATAGATGTGAGCCATGCATGGAAGAGTAGTCATTTCAGAGTGCTAGTCCCTGACCATGAGCCAGAAGTTGCACTGCTACTTTCATGTCCCTGAATAGAAGTACGGGTGCTACCTGAACATGAGCAATGCCTGCTGGATGAACTTGCCTCAGGACAACATCCAGAACCACGACCCGGTGACCTACTATGTCTGGGTGTAGACACTGTAATCACTGACAGAGCAGTGGATGTAGTGTCACAATGGGAGTGGGATCTTGTATAGCCAAATCTGCTAACACCAGAAGAAGTAATGGATTTCCAGCCTAGTGGATGCCCACCATCTGCTAACAGATGTTCCATAACAGACACTGCCTGATCCAGTGTGTTATTCATCCTGCCCAAGGAGTTGCCCACATGGTTCAGGTAGTCACTCACTTTAGAATGCATGATGTTTAGTAGATTCATAGTTTCATAGGTAGGTACTAGGCTATTGGCCCCAGGCCCTATATAAGCCTAGCCAAACGGTACCCTGGCTTTTGCCACCCAAGAAAATTATTTTCCTGTGCCTCTGTCAGGCAGAGCCACATAAGTGATCCCGGGGTGAATTTCCTATCTCCCATCCAAACATCAAGATTTTTTCTTGAAGAGTGCTAATGAGGAGCTTTGTTTGATATAGATAGGTAGTTTCTTCCAAAGTATGGGAAGTCTCTGGGACAGGAATCTATTCCTCCAGCATGTTCTGTTTATTGTGGTGATAAGGTTTAGGTCCCTAGAGCATGTACCTCGAAGGGATTGGGATTTCTTTAAATGGAGCATGTCCAACAGGTCTGGGTTTGACATAGCTTTGTATGTTAGGCAGAAGTCGCCTCTGAGTAGGCGATATGCAACAGAGTAAAGCTGGAGTTTTTTTTAGACGGTCTGTGTAGGGCATCTGTTTGAGGCCAGTAATCCTCTTTGTGAGGTATTTTTGTGGCCTTTCCAGTTGTTGTAGATGTCTTTTGAGGTACATACCAAAAGGGGCGTTGTACTCTATAATGGGTCTAATGAGTGATGAGTAGAGGGGAACAATGACTTCTTTTTTCCTGGATGAGAAACCTTTTGTGATGAGGTGTGCCACATAGAAGGATTTCCTGACTACTGTGGCAATGTGATTATCAAAGGAGAGACTAATGTCACCTGTATCCCAAGGTCTCTTATTACACTTTCAGTGTTAAGTAGACTACCGTCTATGTGGTAGTTCATAGGTGCAGAGTTTTTACCAAAAGGGATGACAATGCACTTTTTGGCATTGAGCTTGAGGCCATGGCTTTGACACCAGGCATCTGTCTCAGTGAGGCTCTTTTGTAGGATGTCCACATCGTTAGGAGTTTTGATTATGGCTCCTAGTACTCATATTATCACTTCTGAGGCCGTGGTGGAATATGCCTGTCCCTACACTATGACCCTACATATATGCCTGGTGGCACCTAATTACACACCAGCATCAAGAGGACAGTGGACAGCAGGCCTCCTCCAAGCACGCCTATGCCTTGCCCTCACAATGGCTACTAGGAGAAGCAACTGGCTCTGTAACCATATTAACCACTTGATCAACTGTATCATCCTCAACCTGTCCTGTATCAGAGGTGTCCATGTCATTGGTATGCATAGGCAAACTGACTGTGTCTGAAATATGGGCAGGGGATGTCAGAGCCACAGTGTCAGTGTCAGGCTGACCATTTACACCCCTGGACTGTCCCTCTTCATCACCACCAGCATCATCAGATGCTGCTGATACTCTGATATCAGGTGACAGGAGTTCCACAGTGACACATTCAAGTTCCTCTGTGATAACAAGCAAAAAAGACAATAAACAGAAAAGCAGAGACAATAAAATTGATCACATGTTTTTCTTATATGAAAGGAATGTTAAGAGATGCTAAAGACACATAATTGTTAGTCTCATATAGCCCTAAATCTGCCTTATTTACAGTAATAATAATAGCCAAATGTGTGTTTACCATGCCCATGTGGACTGACAGTCTGCAATCCAGAAGTGCCTGTATGTGAGGAATGGAATGGAAAGACATCTGCTAAGTATTGCAATGCAAACAAAACAGGAAAAAGAGAATCATTTTCTTCACAAGTGCAGGTTAAAAATGTTCTCATACAAAAATCTAGTGAACAGTTGAACTGTCTCCCTTTTAAACCACCCTGCACTATTTCTCTATGAGTGTAGTCTGACTCACAGTTATCGATGGGTCTATAGATATTTCAGACATCTAAGATATATGCACAAAAAGGTATAACAATGGCACTTGCATTTTGTGTACCTGGAAGCAGTGGTGTAGCCAGGATTTTCAAATTTGTACTCAACTCCAAATTGCTACCCCCGCTAAGCCGCACCCTCATCATCATGATGTTGCTATCCCACTCCACTACACACATGTCCAAGTCATACCTCTATCACAATGATGCCCTCCTCCCCCACCCTCAGCAAATGTACACCAAGAAGCTAATCTTTTACATGAAACACCAAAACAAAAGTGAGCATTTTAGTCCAAACATGCATTTGACCCAGGTGGGAAAGCACATAAAGTATCCCCCCATTTACATTATATGGTAAACTTTACCCCATCTGTGCTGTATCCAGATGGCTGACATGAGTGCCTTTTAAGAAAGTGTGACACAGCCCCTGCATATAAGCTGTGGGGCATTATCTGTATTCTTCAGAAACACCATCACCTTACATAAAATAATCCATGACCCTAATTTGGAACTCCTAGAGCTCTAAATCACCATTAAAAAATCAGTTATTACTCTCTTCCTAGCCACAGATCCCCAACAATGTCCTCCAGTGATCAAGAAAAGTACCTTAACACCACTGAGTGGTTAAATATCATATTAAACACCTTCTTGCTGGAGGGTGCAATCATCCATACATTGAGTGGCACACCTACACATCTAAAAAATGGATATGCTTGATATTCCCTAGACTTTTTAGCACTAGCACAAATTTTAAACACTACTCAAGAAAGTCTCATGTATCCCTGACTCCACCATTGCTAAACTAGCTCCCACCTGTACCCCACTTTGCATCTTTTCATCACTAATAAAATCTGTCCATAAATCACCATCTCTGTCAGGTGCAGTGGTACCACCCCATCACCAAACCACCTTTAGAGACTTCTCCAGGACAAGCCTACATCAGCTTGTACAAGACATAGTCAAGAATTCCCAATATTCCCTCAAAATGGTCACGACTGCAAGGGCTGCCAGATTCACTTCCAATTTGTAGCAATAATCAAACAGCTGTGTAGAAAATTCAGCACCCATCCACCCTAAATATAATTGTAAATGTTAGTAAGAAACCTCTTTGGTGGAACTACCTTATTAACTCTTTCATTCCAATGGAGCTCAGGATGTTATGGGTGGAGCCTATGCCTTTTGACAGAATCAAATTGTGTCCTCACATTTCAAACAAATATTCATATTTCTGGAACCATGGAGGTTTTGAAAGAAGTATAAATGGCAAACCCTTCAACACAAACTATCTATATAGTGATAGTATTCTTTAGGTTCTAGGTCTTAAACTGAATTTATAAGTTACAGTAAACAGTAACTATTAAGTTTGTAATATTTTGTAAACAACGTACAGTATCTCAGCAAGCACTCAAGTTACACACATACTGTAGTATTTTATTTATCTAGCTGAGAGCTTTCATATGAGGCTAAGGAGTTCTGTCTGTGTTACTTGGTTGTTGAGATATTTAGAAAAATGAGAAAATTATATCTATATAAATCAATATAATAAAAAAAAAAACAACAGTTAATATCTCTTTACCTGCACTAGAAAGAGCAGAGGTGAAATATTAATACAGTTGGGTTTGCCATTGTGTAAGCTTTAAAATAAAATCTTACAAAATCTTATACATAGCACGGTTTTGGAATTATTGATGCAAATACGTACAAGCAATATTTGACGCCTACAAGTGTCAGTAGGAGTTAACTGCAGATGCACCTGGAGGCGTCACTCGGATATAATGAGTTAATAAACTATGCAACAAAATAAGGAACATAATGACGAGTTATAAAAAAAAATCCCCTCCCCTATCTCAAGACAACAGTGAAACACGCAAAGGAACTTAAGAGCACAACTAGAAAATGAAAAGCAGAGTTTGAGCTTAAGGTTGCTCTATATGCCAAAGGAAATTGTAAATCTTTATTTGTGACAAGAAATTAAGGAATAATTTCCAACAATATACTGGACCCCTGTATAATATTACACATTTTGATTACAAGGATATAGTGATAACTTCCCCCACCACTCTACAAAGCTGCCCCACTACCCACGAAGAGTATTGCAAAACAACACAAATATCTTCACATCTGAACACACACACAAAGGTTTATGCAAAAAGTTTCTTAATATATTAAAATCCTGGCAGATACCCAAATACACATTATCATTCTAATTGTATGGTCAAAGAGACAACATGGGCGGGCAAAAAAAATATCAAACATCAAATAGAACAACACAGGCTTGCTATTTTACAGGGAAAATTATAGCTTCTCCACTGGCAGTGAAGCTAATAATATGAGGACTCAGGAAATATGTTAAATGCTGTTTAAGCACATAAACCATTACCAGCAATTGTCACTCAGAAATGATTTCCAAGCTAAGTCCCTTGCTAATAGAGGCTGGCAAACAGCAACACAATGTTATTAAGATAACTGGCCTTCCCGCAGATTGATCTCTATGTGCAATCTGCAAGAATGCATTTATTCCACTGCAGTATCAAAAGGGAATGTATTGAAAACAGCTTGAATGACAGCAGTCAAAAAAAAAAAGAGAGAGCACAAGAAATAGAGAGAAGCATAGAAATATATCTGCAATAAATGGGAATTCTGAGCAACGTCCTGACATTTGAAAAGAAACAAAGATATAAAGAAACCACAAAATCTAATCATAGCAGAAGCAGGTAGCAAAATTCGTCTTGAGTACAAATATTATAGAAAACATTTTAAAAATATTTCTGGTAACGACTGTATATAACTTCTACATTTAGGAATTATTCTTTGTTCTGCAATCGACTTCCCTGTCACAGCCCTACCCTTCCCCATCACCCTACTCATGTTAGCAGAGTTCATAGGCTGAACAGCTGCGCAGTACATAATGCCCCGCTCTTACATCTCTCACTTAAATGGCCACTTAAGTTCATTTTTTCCGCCGATGTTTACGTAACCTTCATCCAGGTATAGTGCCAAATTCCTAGCCCGTATATATTCTAGCTTTCCATAATATACCTATCTTACGTCACATGTTCCAAACTCTAATGCTCAACTTTTCACAATCTAAAGTTCCAAAAAGACTATGAGAACGCAAAAAAAAATATGAGGACAGCCACTGAGCAAGCTAATCAATCCAGCAGCTGGTCCAGAGCCTTAAAATATTGATTTGTGGAAGAAAGAAGCAGTTGTAATTCCTTTAAACCCAGCACACAGTCTGACTGTGGCACAAACATAAAACACAGGATTTAGCCAGCAGAAACAGCTTCGCAAACGAAATTGTGGACAAAGTCAAAAAAATGGCGGGACTCAAACTCAGGTACACATTTTTAAATACTACTGTACTTCACTTAATAAACTTTTTCTGAACAGTAAGTATGACATGACATTATAATGTCTGACAATACTGACACTGTAATTCTCAATTAATTGCAAGAAAATTTAAAAAAAATGAGAATCAGGACAAAAATATGAGGTAAAATCAGGTAGTCTTACAAAGTAAACATAGCAGAGATGGAGAAGAAATTTTAAACGTCAGTGTACTTCACTTAAAAAGTTGTTGAAACAAGTTTTACATAAATATTTTCTGAATAAGTAAGAAATTATACTGTCTGACAATCCTGACTTACTGTAATCCCAATAATTGCAATAAAATTAAAAAGATATGAGGGGCAGGACAAAAATATGAGGTAACATCAGGTACTTTTAAAAAGTATGAATAGCAGAGATGGAAAAAAAATGTAACGCTAGTTATCCAAACAATAATCACAAACAAATCTGAGCAACAATAATGAATTCACTAACAGACAACTGCAAAGAATACATTTCTGATTTTTTTAAAGATGCTGGTATAGAAAACATATTTACCAGCTGTAATGCTGTACTCTTCTGAACTTTAGCAAGCATCACCCCCCCCCACACTTCTACAAAGTTTCCACCAATTACAGTAGCAAGACCACATAAAGGATTAATACAAGAACCCTGGAAGAAAACTATAAAGTTGCTTTCATGTTTTGTGGCTTTCCCACCTTCCATGGGACAGTTACAATTTTTAATCGGGCAATTAACATCTTCCATACAAAATAAGGATGAAACACTAATAACATGAAAACACCTGATAAATTGCAGTGCAGTTTCAAATCATGGCATTTTTCATCCACTATAAAACCGTTTTTTTTTTTTTTTTATTACAGCTAGGGTGGTTTCTCCAGGAAGGTCTGCTTTTAACACTCTGGGTCTGTTGTCAACATCTGCATCAGTATCAAAGATTCTGTCAGAACCTCCTGCTGAACTTTCTAGACCTTTAAGAGTAGATAGGGACTCCTCTATTTCACTTGGTGGTGGTTCAGTGGCAGGGCAATCCCCCATAGCCACCTGTTCCGGGGCAATTTTAACCACCCTACGGTGGGTAGAAGTTATCATGTCACTCGCCCAGTGTAGCATCTGGGAGTGACTTCTGCCATGCAGAATGGGCAATCCCGGGCAATTTAAACCACCCTACAGTGGGCAGAAGTTATCATGTCACTCGCCAAGTGTAGCATCTGGGAGCGACTTCTGCCATGCCCTCTGACAGCATTAATATTATTGACCACCTGCGGCCTTATCCTGTCTCAGGTAGACTGGTCATCTTTACCTCTGCATAACATAAACACTCCATGACAATGTAAGGCCTGGATAATGACCTTATTTTCTACATCAATGAATGGTGGCTTGTGGAGTACAGATTTCTTCATAGATGTCATATCCGTGTATGAGATGAAACAGAAAACAGACACAAAATTAAATTTATAATACACAAACATAATGGCTGTAAGCTGAATTATGTGTGACTACATGCATCCAACACCCTCACAACATTTCAGAGTTAATGCTCCCTATGACTACACACAAATTAGGACCCTCCCAATAATACATTTTTCTAAAGCAGATAACAATGAGCTATAACAGTTCTGTAAGGCAGGCAACGCAGGTTTAACTGTGTAATACATTGCAGTATTAACAATAACAATTACAAATGTTGCTTTAGAAATGCCACTAAAAAACTGTTATAAGTGCCATATCCACTGCTGTGGAGGGCAGTCAGGTAGAAATCCGCAGGTCTATATCAATTTATCGAATGTTCATTCCCACAAACCTTCGTTCATCAAACCATATACAGCAAACGTTTACTTCCATGAATGTTCAGTTCAACAAATTACTTTCCAAGGGAAAGTAACGAGTTGTCCAGCATTCAGACCATTACAAAAAACACAGTATTTCAAACACATGCAGGTGGGGTGCTGCACCCCCCCACTACACTCCCCTAACTATGTACATCAACTCTGAGATCACACTACAGTGGGGAAAATGGCAAATTTCTAATGCTGGGCAACTTTTTACTTTTCCAGGGAAAGTCATCCATTGAACCAAACATTTGTGGAAGTGAGCATTCACTGTATATGGTTCAATGAACAAAGGTTTGCAGAAATGAACCTTTGATAAAGTAATATAGACCCAAAATATACAAGCAGAATGCAATTTTCTTTTTCTACTAACACAGGTAAAGTGATAGACCTTTGTGCAAAATTACAGTACACACATCTGCAATAAATTTGCAAACATCACATTAAATAGAAACTAAAACAATGTCATGCAGAATAGTTTTTGTAATGTAGACATGGTTATGCCAAAAGAATAGGGAAAAGAAAAGATGAATAAGGAAAAAAACACTTTTCAGCAGCAGTCACTGCATCTTGTCTGTGGCAACAATGGGAAATACTTTTAAATGTTTGTTCTCATTAGCCTTGTTTTAGTGTTCAAATCCATACAGATTCCTGTTGCAAGATAACAAGTTTGCTTAAGCACGTGAAATGCACATTTTAAGTATTTGATCAATTATTTTTATTTTATTTCTTTGTTTTGTTTGCCAGCCATTTGGTCATTGCACTCCATTAACTAGCAGTGTTCAATGGCAATGAATGGCATTTCACTGCCCAAGGTGAAAACTGACAAATTTTATTTGGACTGCCATCAGTAGCACAATGAAGACTGGCATTGTTGCACTTTCCTCAGCAGCCTGGACAGTATTGAGTGAAGAAATTCAAGTTCTCTTACTCCTGTCTCTGTGGCATAATGCCTAAAGGTATTGAGTTTAGAGAAACTGTACAGGTGATGCAGGGATCAAAACCTGTTTCCAGATCATTTTACTGAGGACGTTCGTAATAAATCTTGACACTCGTTTTGTTGTATAAATGAGTTGATGTGGGAAACTCAAGTAAGGTCAGTATTGACTAAAACTGACAGATAAGTCATTTGAAATGATGTCAATATTAATTGTAAGGGCTGTGTGAACAATGAAAGCATTTCTGCTGTTCCATGTACCCTTCTCCATTCCCATGGCATTAGCTTAGTCCTGATATTGTAACAAAAACATGAAAATACTGTGGCAATGAGATTTGAGTCAATTGAATGTGTCATGTAATGCAGTGCTAGCTGTGTTCATTGTTACACGATCATTCTGATTCATTTCGTGTGTCTTCAAGTTGTTAATTCCAGAGAGCTTTTTGAATGCTTCTGATAAATATTGTGTTCTGCATTTGCGTGCTGCTTGGCAGCATGAAATTCACTTTTGTAGCTTTAGGGAAAAAGTGAAAAATGTAATTTAGGCAGCCTTATGCAGTGTAAACCAGTCTGGTGGCATTATGTAGTCATCAGCACTCTGGACAGTACACAGTAAAAAAATACACCCTTTTGGTAACTTTCCCTGCAGAACAAGGTATAAGTGCAGGGCACTTATAAAAAATACAAAGCAGATGCATGGTTCAAATCCAGTTCACTGACAAGTTTACAGAGGGTGGTCTGCATGCATATTTAAAGACCTTTTGTGATACCACTGTGTTGTTTAAAATGCAACTCTTGTTACTATTGCTAACAGCATGTGAGCTGTGTCTGTCCATTTTCACATTATTTTTCATTAACTACAGGTCTGATAATGTGGTTCACAAAGTAAGGATGAATGTGTCACTTGAACGCACTTCTTGTTCCAGTCATTGCCACACACACATCTAATGACTGTATTTAGTTTATTGTCAGCTTTTTCTCTATCATGTATTTTTTCTAATGCCTTTTCTATTTGCTCTCTCCTCAGAGCAGCACAAAAAAACAGTTGAATTCCAAAGGAAAAAAGTGAAAAATGTAGTTTTAGGATGCTTTACGTAGAGCAAATATGCCTGGCATTGGTGCGTGGCCTTCCTCACCAGACATAGTACTTACTGCAGGGAATGCACCTGACAGATGTCCAATTCTGTGGCCCAAGATGTAACTGAAGTGAACCGAGAAAGAAACAAGACACAGGAAGCATTGTCTGAATCCTGTTTAGAGATCACATTACAATTATTTAAACTATGTAATGTTTTAAATTTTTTTCAGTCATTTTAATTTGCATTTGCTCTCCATTTGACAGTGCATAAACACTGTTCCATACTTAAGGAAAAAAGTAAAAAATTTAGTTTATTCAGCCTTATGTAGCACAATCAAACCTGACAATACTGAGCTTTCCTCAGCACTCAGAGCAGTATTGAGTGGAGAAGTTCCACCTACCATACACTTATCTCTAGGACACAAGGTGTAAGTGAAGTGAGTTTAAATAAAGAACACAGCTGATTAAGGGTTACTAAATCCAGCTAAAGGATACTTTAACAAGGGGCGTAAGAATCCCATTTGTCACAAAATTGTGATCAGTACTATAACAGTAAAGAAAAATGATACTATTAAACATGTTTCTTGCAAGCAATGCATCATTAATGTTTGCGTACGTAAACTTTCATATTTAGCATATATAATTAATGCACCACATATAGCTCCAGCTAATTTGTATCCCATTGTTTTACTCTTGACAGTGATGACATATAATATAAAATTAGTTTGCACATGTGTGAAGGGCACAGTAATTGTGTTCTGATCATCATGACTCATCATATATCCAAACTATGCTTCTAGGAGTATGTATGTAGTATTTTATAACCTGCATTACTCAATTCATTCAACTGCATTCATTTGAAATATACTTATAAACAGATATACTGACTTTTACATAGGAATGCATTCTCAGGACTAATTAAGGTCACACACATACAGACAACTCTGGCGTGCATCTCCATGCATTCCCATAGTATAATTCAAATTTCCATGTTTGAAAGGTAATTCTCCTGTGGAAATGTCAGTTTGTAAGCTAAATTTCAGTTTTTGCATGCTTTATCCGGTGGGTTTACTTCCCATCTGGTACAACAATATTTTAACATTGTGTAAGCCCCAGCATCACAATATGTCACAATTAATCCTCTTTCTCCTTCCAAACTGCAAGGACTAAAAGCCATGCCATTAAGCATTCCATTGTTGAACACTAGAACCCGTCACAATAGGTTGAATATCATACATGGCAAAGCTCAATGCTATGTTTCATACCTTTACTGCTATGTGATGACATTTTATTTAACATTTGTTAACCAGGAAAGTCTGTCTTGGAATGAAGCCAATTTTCAGCAGATGCCTAGGGAGAAATGCTCCAGATGCATATCCTTGTAACGTGAGAGGAAACCAGAGCACCCAGAGGAAACCCACACAAACACAGGGAGGAAATGCAGACTCCACACAGAAGGCACCTCAGCTGAGAATCGAACCAGAGAACCTCTTGCCGTGAGGCAGCAACTCGACTGCTGCACCATCCTCCATGTCCATCCTTAGTTGCAATGTGTCTGCTAAGTAGTCCATCTGCTTACACAAATGCAGCTGGCAAGGCTGTGTGTCTTTGCACACAACCAATTACCCATGAGATCTGAATTGCTTGACTTTTGCAGGAAGAGAATGTTGCTAAATTTAAAGCTCAATGGTGGGGTGTTGAGGAGCCCACAATTTTCATGGCATTCCTCATGAAGATCTACAGTTGTAGGCTAATGCAGGGGGATTTTACTGGGTCTCAGTATAAGGCTGAGACTTGGAATAACTTAGCCAAAGCTATCTCCTGTGCGACAGGCATTCAACACACTGGGGAACAATATTGTTACCAATATAGTGACTTTAAGAAGTTCAAGCAGGACCTCCTAAGCCAATGGGAGGCTGAATTTAGGACTGAAAACACCCCCAGTTGTATAGGTATACTGAAATCATAAGCTAAGTTATGGCATTAATGATCTAGCTAGCCAGGACAGGTACTCATTATTGTTTCATATATATTTCTTTCCTTTTAGTACTGTGCAGATTCAGAGGAGATAGCTGAAAACCATGAGGCACGCCAGGAAAGATTAACTGTCCTTAGAGAGGCATGAGCTAACTATGACTTTGGTCCAAATTCAAGCCAGAAACTTATTTTTATTCCCTCAAGCACTAGCATCTTGAGCAGACATACCTCAGCCTTCATCTTAAGCATGAATGCTTTTCCCTAATAACTCTTGCTACATGCATTAGGCAATGAGAACACCAGCTTAACCGTCTGGGGGTTCAGTACCCATAAGTAGCGATTACTTGCTTTTACTATATAAGTAATATAAAATATTAACAGCAATAAAATGTCAGAAAAATTAAATTATGGTAATTGCATTTATTAAATTAGAATGCATATTTCCTATCCATGATGGGAAAATAAAGACAGCTCTTTGTTATATCATAGCAGTGGCAAACATGTACAATAGTAAATTATCTTAATTGTTTATGTATTGCCTGGTGCAGCAGTTAGTGATGTTGCCTCACTGTCAGAGGTTTTGTGGTTTGATTCTTGGCTGGGGTTCCTTCTGTGGGGAGTCTGCATGTTCTCCCTGTGGTTGAGTGAGTTTTAAAGGCATACAGTAGGTGCATGTGTGCACGTGTGCTTTCTGTGAAGGTTGGGTACTGGGCTGGCAATTTGACACAGCAAAAACTCCACTGCCAATCAATCTGTGGACCAGTGATCCACTATCATGGCCCCTAATGGGAGAAGCCAAAATACATTGCTTGTTTATGTATTGCCAAACAAAGTTTAGTGAACAAATACAGTACCGTGACATGCCATGCATCTCATTATCTGCTTTTTTGTCTTGCCCTACCCTTTCTCCCTCTTATTTATTTATTTTTTGAGGGGGTTATCATTTTTTAACAATCTGCTGTTTACATATCTTGCTGCTGAAAAATTAATAATCAACAGCAGAGAGAGGTACATCAGCCACTGATGCTCGGTTCTCCATACCTCCACAGATGACAGCACAGACGCCCAGCACTTCAGGGTTACAGCCTGTCAGTATTTCCTTCACAACACCTGCTATACCTGCTCCAGCTGTGTCAGGTTGTTATGACCCAGTGGTACAGTGGTACCCGCCTGGAGCAGTAGTAGTTGAAGTGGAACTTAAGCCACCCGGCAGGAGCAGACAGGGCTGGTGGAGGATATAATGGGGAGAGGCTTCAGTGCACATATCACCAGGGTTGAAAGGGTCTTGCGCTGCATTGCAAAGATGATGCCATGGCTGGCACTGACCCAGGGAGCTGCTGCAGGATACAGATGACAGTTCTGAGGGTGAGGACTAGTGAGGACTAGAATCCCACTTTTCTCAAGCTGGATATATGTGTGTCTCTGATGTCCCCTATCTATTCCCAGTCATGGTGTCCCCCAAACTTTTGTCTCCATCACCATCCCTGAGTGTCTTGTATGTCCTTTATTTCTGCACTTTTCCTAACCTACCCTACCTACCTGACTCTGTCAATCTTAAGCACTTTTCCCAACATTCCTCTCTGTCTACCTAAAAATAATAAAAAATGAGTGCCTGCCCCACAAAAAAAAAATTACGGTCTATGCATAGCTTTCCACTTGACTTATGTGCCATCTTTACCCCATTAATGCGCTGCAACTGGTCATACAACATTATTGTCTTGTTGTCACCCATCACTAGTATAAAGTCATGAGATTGTGTGTAAAACTGCATTTATGTTGTGAAAAAGTGGATAGCTATGGTGTTCTACCATGACTCTCCTGCAAATTCCTGTATTCTTTCCCCTGTGTTCTGCCCTCTCCTTGCCATCCCCATTTTTACCGCTGTACTATCCACCCCTTTTCACATTTTTAATCAGTTTAAGACATAGATTCATGCATAACACACATGACCACAACTGTCCCATGGAAAAGCTTTAAGTTTCTTTCTTCAGAATTTGCATGGAGTCTGGCATAGCACAGCAACGCTAAGTGATGGTGAACACTGTTTAGCTTCTTATTGCAAAAGTTGAAGATTTCATTTTAATCTGCAGTCATCCAGTTATATTCATGCAAATGTACTTAAATTGACTGTGCTATGGGAATACAGAATAAAGGCAGACTAAAGGGAGTACTGTGAACCAGTCAATGTAACAGTTCTTAGGCTGCAGGAAAGAATAAATTAGGAGTTCCTATGAGTATGTTGAGATAATTACCAACTTTGCAGCCTGATGTTTTTGCATAGCGTCATGGGTTTGATTACAGCTGTAGGTCAATTTATTAATTCATGATATTCATATAACATATTAAACTGCAAATGTCTGTATTTCTCTCCATGTAATACATTTATTAACATAACATTTGAATAGTGTAGAAATATATTATTTACAAAGATGATATAGCCTCAACAGGGAGAATTATTAAGCCAACCTTATCCTGTTTATGTATTCATGCATATTGTACTCTCCTAACCCTTATTTCTCCCTATAGCAATCAGATTATTATACAGAGCATGACAGATTAATGATGATTTAATAAGTAAGACTAACAGATCATGCAGATATTCCTACATGTCCCACAAAACATATTGTTGTTATTCCTCCCTGCATCTGCCTCTATCTCTCTATGTTCATCCTTTCTGCTTCAGTAAGTTGCCACTGTGCTTCAGTTGTGTTATTTTAATGCTGTGAACTAGTAATTCCTTTGTGGTATGATAAGCTAATGCTTACATGTATAGAAAGATTTTTGGCTAATTTCAAGGGTTCTACTCCAGCCATTAGTTAAGTGTTACTGACTGCATTTAGTACAGTATTTTATGTGTACCTGTTAGCTACATAATGTTATGAGGCACTAATATCTTTTTTCTGTCATAACCTACTTTGTCCCTGCCTCCATCTCACCCTGTCAGTGTATCTTCTCTAGTCTGTATCATTAATCTTCTACCGCTGTATTTGCACAGTGTCTGGAACCAGGCAATAAATGCAACTAAAGCTGAATGGAAGCATGCAGCTTATGGCAATAACTTGTGGTTTTACTGCCTGAATCCACGTTACTCTGTTGTACTTTGCTTGACTGTGCTAATATATGTTTATTTCATGTAATGTACTTTTCAACAAGCTGAAGGGATGAATGTACAGATTAGAGTGGTCAATAAATAATAAAGATGAATACATACATTCACATATGCTGAAATGTGGTGCCAAATGTTAACTATCAGAAGTATGATTTCCTATGTGGTGTGCTTAGATAATACTCGGATATAAATGTTTTTCTTGGAAAGTTCTGAAGATTTGAATTCAGATGGATGAAAAAATGTTTCAGGATGTTTTGTATGAACCCTGTGCATGTAAATGTTGGCTACAACTTTACTTAACACGTCATTATCCTGCTGCTATATTATGTGCCTGCTACTTATTGTGAAGCTTGTTTTGTAAAAATCTTTGCAAGAAGGTCAGCACAGAGTAAAACAGACTGCTGCTAATTCCTGTTCTAAGTTCAAAACTTCAGTATATTATTAAGCATGTGCTAACACTTTGCCATCAGCTGGACAATTCAGCTTGGTAGAGCTGTGCTAAAAAAAAATAGGTTATACAATATTTATATGTTTCTATATCACTTTTATTAACAGATGTTCTTGATGTCAGAATTTTTACAATTGCAACTGTGGTACAAATATGGTTAATACCTATTCTCACATAATTCATCCCTGTTATTCTGCAGTGCACTATCACATGTATAGGTTCATAGGTTCATAGGTAGGTACTAGGCTATGTGCCCGAGGGCATTTATAAGCCTAGCCAGAGTGTGTCGGCTTTCACCGCCCCATTGATTAATTAACTGAGCCTCTGTCAAGCAGAGCCAATGAAGTGATCCCAGGGGTGTATTTTCTGTTACCCATCCACTCTTCAAGGCTTCTCTTGAAGAGTGTTAGTGAGGGGCTCTGCCTAATGTAATTAGGAATTTTGTTCCGTAGCATGGGGAGTCTCTGTGACGGGAATCTATCCCTCCAGCATCTTCTATTTATTGTTGTGGTGAGGTTTAGTTCACTAGAGCACGTGGCTCGCAGTGACTTGGATTTCTTTAGGTGGAGCATGTCCATCAATTCTGAGTTGGACATGGCTTTGTAAGTCAGGCAGAGATCACCTCTGATTAAGCGATATGCCACTGAGTACAGCCAGAGTTTTTTCAGTTGGGCTGCATAGGGCAAATATTTGAGGCAAGTAATCCTCTTGGTGAGGTGCTTTTGTGGTCTTTCAAGCTATTGGAAGTGTCTTGTGAGGTACATCCCAAATGAGGCACTGTACTCTATGATGGGTCTGATGAGTGATGAGCAGAGGGGCACTATAACCTCTTTATTTTTAGATGCGAACCCCTTAATAATTAGATGGGTCACATAGAAGGAGTTCCTAACTACTTTGGCAATATGATTGTCAAAGGAGAGATTACAACCTACCTGGGTCCCCAGATCTCTTATTACCTCTTCTGTATTAAGGGGACTGCCGTCTATGTGGTCATCTGTGGGTGCTTTGTTTTTCCCATACGGGATGACTATGCATTTTTTGGCATTTAGCTTGAGGCCATGACTTTGACACCAGGTGTCTGTCTTAGTAAGGCCTTTTTGGAGGATGTCCGTGTCAGCCAGAGAGTCAATTATGGCTCCCAGTTTGCAGTCATTGGTGAACTTGGTTAGCCATAGTCCTTCTGTGTTTGCCTGTACTTCTGAGAAATATATGCCGAACAGTAGGGGTCCCAGAACAGAGCCTTGCGGGACACCACTTGTGACTGGTTTAGAGTCAGACCTGTAGCCCGCTATTCTTACCGTGACTTAGATTCTTGACATAGCTAAAGAAGGCTTTGTGGTTATCTTTCGAATCCTTGGCTATTTTTCTTTCGAAGTTAGCCTTGGATGATTTTATGAGGGACCTTAGTTTCTTACTGATACTGATCAGGGATGTCTTTCCTTCTTGGGATTTACTCTTTTTCTGAACTAGTTTCCTCTGTTTGTTGTATAATCTGTTTATGGCAGGGGTCCACCAGACTAGTTTCCTTCTCTTAGGGGAGTGAGTCTTGGTTTTGCTAGGGATGGCAGGATCCATGCATCCTTGTAGGTGCTCATAGAGTGCATTTGTAAAGGATTCTGCATCTTGGGTAGTGTTATCTTTTAGCGTGGGGGCTGTGAAACTTACCTCGTCTGCCTTAAGTAAGGTGAAGTTTGCTTTAGAAAAGTTTTTCACTGTGGTTTCCTTAGTTGGTGGTGGTGGTGGGGTGTGGACATCCAGGGTGATTAGTTTATGGTCTGATCTAACCAGTGATGGGTTGACCTCCGGTACAGAGCACCTGTTGCCCATGTTGGTGGTGACCAGGTCCAGTTTGTTGTGGCCTCTGGTAGGGGAGTTTACCAGCTGATCCAGGGCATTTTTGTCGTGGCAATGCACATAGTGAAAGTATGAGACACTACAAGCATGCAATCATCCTTACATGAAGTCACAGGAAAGTTTCACTGATAATCCATTGGTGTACAGCATTGAATGTCTATGGCATCCTGTAATGTGAAACATGTCAATGTCCCTCTCAGTAATGCAATGTACATGAAGGACAGTATCTAAATATTAATAGAGAAGTATGCCATTGCAATTGTAGGGATGTCACATTGTCCTATGCATACATATGCATTTGTTGTACAACCTGTTATGCACAGTACCATCTGTTCCAAACTGTGGATATTACAAATGTTCAAGTGTCCTATTTCACATTGTTAATGTCACCTCCAGTGGCACTTACAAATAATACAATGCTTTCTGGATTGTGTAACTAGATAAGTAGGATGTTTGATGCCTAGCATGGAAAATGTGTGTGTGTGAGAGCTAGAGAGAGTGTGTGCAAAACTAGGTGCCAAATCCACTTTTCCCAAGAAGAACACATTTAACTCTTCAAATAGATCCCTTATCCCACTTTTTACTAAAACGTCCATCTATGAAACACACTGATGAAATCATCCTAACAAAAGTGCACGCGTTCGATGTCCAACATGGAAGATGTGCGCATAAATTGTGGGTAACACTTGATGCTATATCCACCTCTCCAGAAAAAAATACATTTACCTGTTCACATAACTCCCTTATCCCACTTTTTACTGAACTAGCCTCTGTGAAACACATTGATGAACTCATCCTGACAAAAGTGCACTCTGTCCCTTTAAGAGATAGACTTTTGCTATGGTGCTTGCGATTAACACAGCCATTTCTACATTCTATAACTAGACAGGTAGGAGGTGAAGTGTTCAATATAAGGAACTTGTGCATGTGTCTGTGAGTGGGTGTGTGTGCAGTTAGGTGAGCATGTGCTTAATCAGCATCTTCCATAGATCGATATGTTAAACCGCTAGATGACTCCATTATCTTGCAAACCCACCTTTCACAACCACAACTTCTTTGATTGTACTCTACTTTGTTTTACTTAAAGAAAACATGGCATTTTTAGGCCACACTTTGTTCACAGCTGTCTAAATTAATCCTTCCATTAACATTCGCTTAGATTGAAAAAAATATCTATTTAATGATTTTAGATGGAAAGTGATGCAAACATGTGTTAAGTGGGGGGATAGAACATTTCCATTTTTCAAATGACAGATGTTTTGTAGGGAGCAATAAGAGCACATGATTACAAAATTATATTCTCTGACTACACCCCTGGTGCAACACAGGTCATTCTTTCACAAGTGAGCTGTCACAATTTAAATGTCAGTCTTTTGCTGTGGTGCTTGCATTTCTTACATTATTCTCTAGAATGTATAAATAGATATGTAAAAAGTTTGACTACAGCAGTACTTAACTTCTAATGTGTGCATGTGTGCGTGTGTGTGTGTGTGTGTGTGTGTGTGTGTGTGTGTGTGTGTGTGTGTGTGTGTGTGTGTGTGTGTGATTGCACATGAATTCAGGATTGGTTTACATACATTTGCAGTGGCAACTTTTACACAGATGACTGTAAAAGTCATTTTATCAGACACATCTCCTTAGCAATACACTGCTGATGTCATCCCTTCACAGATGCTGTATGTCTCACTTGTACTCAGTATTCTACAGCTGCTGATAGTGTGCTGTACAGATGGTGTAAGTAGATAGGTAGGTGGTTTGAGTCCATCCCTGCTTAAATAGTGTTATTGTCATATACAGTTGGCCATCTTTTTGTACACTTCTACTTATGAGATGGATTTACAGTGGCACAGTGTTCCACTAGCAAATCCTAGCATCCCCATGTAAAATAACGTTTTGCTCATACAGTGATTACATAATGCTACCATAACTGCAGTATCCCACAGTCAAAGTGTGAGTTCACCTGTGTTGTGTGGCTTTGATACTGTGTTTTGTACATTTGATGTTTGAGGCCAGTTGTGAGTGTGTCTTCCATCCTCATACTATGTATACTATTCTTCAAATACTCATATAATGTGTAGTTGTACAGTGTTACTGGGCACTGTGGTCAATTTTTAGCCTAAAAAGCTAGCTAATAAAAAGTGGTGATGTCATCCATTTAACTGCTCACTGTCCCAGTGGTACCTCAACCTGTCATGGTACCTGCGATTCAGACACTAATCCTTTACTTATGATCTTGGGTAGTTAGTTGAAATACAGCCATTACTGCTCAGACTGCATTATGTCAGTCATATTGTGCCTGTACATGTCACTTACACTGTTGTGAAACACATTTGCTCTGTACACTTATTGATGTTGATCCCTCTTACAAAAAGCTATGATAAGTTTCACCTAGCAATGCTTTTATTCAGAGTAATGATGGCAGGTTATTACATTTTCCCTACATAACATATGCAGGAAATGTTATCCTCTGACACAAGGGAATGAGATGGCATACTGTCTGTTGTTGACTTAGCACAGCAACTACAGGCACATATGTCCCTTGCAGCAATAACATGATGTAATGTCTTCACATAACAACATCTCTCACAATTGTACTAACACTTCTACCATGATGCATTCATCCTGTGCAATATCATGTATTTTCTGTTGTCAAATGCTCATGTGTTCAGCATACACGTTTTGTGCCTGCTGGTTTTGTTGGGCCTTATAATATAATGCATGAATGGCATCTGCCACACTTATAATCTTTCTATTTATAGTGAAAGAGGCCACTATTATCCCTTTTGTCTCAGAAATTGTTTTCAGCACATACATCTGATGTAATAAGATAGCATAGATGAGATGTCACAGTTGTGTTAAGACTTCTGCTGTGGCTATTGTGTTTAATCTTTGTGTCATTCGTTGGTAGAGTCACATAGCTTGCTGTTCAATTCCTGAAAGGGCAACCTTATATAAATGTATTGACGTTACATAAACATCATGGTATATTTTTATTTATTTATTTTATTTAACATTTGTTAACCGGGAAAGTCTGACTTGGAACGAAGCTAATTTTCAGTGGAAGCCTGGGGAAAAATGCTCCAGACGCATGTCTTTATAATGTGCGCTGGTACTGGAGCATCCACACAAGCACAGGGAGGACATGCAGACTCCACACAGAAGATACCCCACTAAAAATCGAACCAGAGAACCTCTTGCTGTGAGGCAACAATGCTACCGCTGCACCACTGTGCTATCCAATGTTGAACAATGATATATCATCACAGGCTTTGGGGTATGTCATGCTGTGAGTGCTCCTGTGGCATGTGCATTGAGTACTGGCTTCTATAGCATACCTACACAGATAAGAATGTGATTCAATTCTGGGACAGTATGTGTACTACATGATGGAAACTGATTCTTTGTCAAGGAAGCATTAAAATTGTACTGCTCAATGTTCATAAGTTCATAGGAGTTTACTAGGCTAATGGCCCTAGGGCCTTTACATGCCTAGCCATGTTATACCCGTGTTCCTTAATTGACCTTGGTTAGATGATTGTTATTTGCAGAGCAAGTCTATGATTAGTACTGACTGCTCCTGTCCATAAGGGACATATGTGCCACCCTCAGTGTAAATTTACGGTCTCCCATCCAATTGTCTAGCTTGCCCTTGAATAGGGTTATTGAGGAATTCTGCTTCATGTGAATTGGTAGAGGCAATCTCTGGGAGATATATCTGTCTCTCCATCACATTTTGGTAATGGCACAGGCTAGATTGAGATCACTGGAGTGAGTGACTCGTGTCCCATTTGATTTGTGGATGTGCAGTATTTCCATTAGGGGAGGATCAGAGACTGCACTGTAGGTCACCCACAAGTTACCTCTCAGTAACCTGTGAGATACAGAGTATGGTGCTGTCAAATCATTCCATGTAGGTCATGTCTTGGAGGCCCTAAATTGTCTTGGTAAGAAACCCCTGTGGCTCCCCAGCTGCTGCCAGTGTTTGGTGAGGTACATGCAAAAGGGAGCATTGTACTTTGTTAGTTGTGTGGACAGTAACATACATAGCTCCTTTCGAGCATTCTGATTAAATCTGATTGTTCATAATACATTTGTAACTTCTTTCTTCATGCACACATTCTGTTCAGTTATTTGTGACAGCTTCCATTGCTATCTGATGTGGCACATGCAATCAATACAGAGGTCTGGACAGAGCCTTGTGTAAGAGGCAGGAGTTTGAATCTGGTAACATCTGTCTGGCTTGCACACAGACAGTAGTTATAGCAGACTCAGACAGAGGGCCACCTTTTGTAGGCTTTGATTGGAAAGTGCTGCAAGCCCTTCACAGGTGTTCTTCAGGACATGATTGCTATGCATCTATTTGATATCTGTCCTGGCATGTTTTTGAAAATAACATGATGCAAATGTTTATTATGTCATTCTTTGCTCACATGCATTAGCTATTCCTGAGATAATTATGTTCTGTATTGCATGTCTTCATCCAGACATTTCTTTATTACAGCAATTGATTTAATCACACTGTACAGCTTAATGGCAGATGAGGGATTTGGTAAACATGCTGCCAGACCATCAGAAATGTGATTGGTCCTCAGTTACAATGCTTTTTATAGTGTTGCTTCTGTTGAATTGCTGTTATGTTACTGTTCACTGTTAACTCCATGTGAGCATGCTCAGTATAAAAATATCTGAGATGTTTGCAAATGAGCAAATGAAAACTTGAAATCATGACGTCATCTCATCTGTGTCATCATGTCTCAGTTATGTATGTTACTATATTAACATTTAGCATTTACATAGCTATACAACACTTGCCTGTCTATTGCATGTTCATAGATGATAAACATCTGTCCTATGGGTGGCAGTGTCATTTCTTTGCAAAAACATGTTAATTTCTAATGTATGTAACATTACAGCTGTAAGTTCCATTTGGTTTTGTGTATACATACATAGGTGGAAAATACAGCAGTAGTGTCAGGTTACATAAATAAATTCCCTGTATATACATCTCACATGCAATAACTGCAGTCTATGTATTCATCCCATAATGCATCATGTATCTTCTGTGCTTGTTAATTGTTATCTCAATTCAGCATTTTATTAACATGTATATCACGTTTTCACTCCCCTTTGTTAGACTGCATCTTTATATCCCTATTACATCCTTTATTAGCATGTTCATTTTTATTTATATGCATGACTGTGGTATTGTCATTGCCATTAATTATCATTACATCAGTACTGCAAGATTTATGTCCAAAAGGCTTCTCAGATACTTCATCACATTTTCCTGCGGTATATTGAGTACACATAACACATTTCCCCTTTCATGTTAATTAATTATGCAGTATAACACAGTTATTATTTGTATACAATTCCCCCATTTTACTTCCCCTGCTTCTGTATTCTTTCATTGCACTTGCCCTTAATATGTCTGGGCTGCAGCATGTTCTCATATATGAGCTTTGCCTGTATGCAAGCCATTTTGTTTACATTCTGTGCTCCTGCTTGTAAGCACCTTTCTATGGTCACAAGCACTACTGCTGGACCTATGGACACCAGTGAGCGTGTGACACATGCTCTTAAGCATAAAAAGGTGTCTGCAAATACGTAGGCATGATGAACAGTACATATATTCAATTAGTCCTACTGCTCATCATGCTAACATGCTTACATTGTTTAGGCATCGCTTGGTGCCTACACAATTGTTAACGAATCCCATGGAGAGTATTGAACAAAATATAGCTGAAACACAGGGTAAACAAACAATAAAGGTGTGATTTAAAAAACTGCTAAAATTTTTAGTTATCCAATACGCAAATTTTTCTTAACAAATGCATTGCTAAAATAAGCAAAACCATCACCAAGTAAAATAAATAGCAATAAAGTAAAAATAAACCATTTACAAAGTATACACGCATGGATGTAGAAGTAATTTGAAAAATATATAACATTACAACTATAGAATCTGTTAAAATAATGGTATAAGACGTTACAAGTGCAGAAATCAAATCACATGCAGTAATATAAAGTTTGGTGATATAAAATGTCAGCAGCAGTTGACCAGATGGCAACTGACAATGCTACAGCCCAAAGAAAGTGCAGTATCACAGACCTAATACACTTAGTAGTAATTACTTTGTAGGGCATGGAGCACTTTGATTATAGCTCAAAAATGGCTAAATGTCCTGGTTCAGTGCTACTCTAGTGTGAGACCTCACCTTCATAAGTCTTAGAAGGATGCATAACAACTGTTAAGCACCCCTATCCACTCTTAACCTCGAGTCTGACACTAAAACCAGATAGTGCTGACCAGTAAATAACAGTCGGACATGAAACAGCTTTGATTCAACTCCCATTTCTGCCTGCTGTCTGCTACATAACAGCTACTGTTTTGATTCAAACAGCTTCCCTTTCACAGAGAATACCTAAGGATGTCACCCACTTCCCCACTGCTTTACTAGCAGAAGATATCACTTTTTTTTTTTACTTTTGAGTGACTAACAGTACATCTACATACTCTACAAAGAATTATGATCAAATCTCTGGTAATAATGGATTATGATATGATCTCAACGTGGATGCCAAGATTCACCTCTCGAGTTTTGCTCTTGAGGTAAATTTCTTGGGATCCATGACTTAAGCTTATAAAAAAAAACCCAGTTATGATGGGAGACCCAATCCTAATCTTCTATGTTGCCTACAGCTAATTGTAATATTGAACTTCATCTGTCATATTATACCCTTTAGACTCACTCTTGCAAACAGCTGTAGATTCCCTACTTGTTGATGCCATTGTACCTCCTTTCATGTGACTGTTTCCTCTACTCCTTTGCCCCACCCCCCATCACTCACTTTCGGAAAATGTTAGACTTTAAACAAAATGATAAACTGCTGGAACTCTTACCTTTATACTGAGTGATTCATTGATAAGATCAATGTTCTGTCACTGCTGTGTGCTGTCATACTGCTGGCATTTCTTGCTATAATGTTGCATAAATGTTGCTTATTTCTGCATGGATGTGAATTGTCCTAATTAACCTTGCCAACATTCTAAATTCTTAATGTGTTCTGCAGAACTTTTGTATTAATTATGATTCAGTTTTTTTATTTTCTGAACTGCATACTTTTCAGATGTGTTAATTTTAATTGTGACCACAAGGTGCAGAATTACTGGGCATGAGTTCTGTACCGCTGACACCAATTTATATGTGATGGTCAAAGACTTACGCTTTCATGATCCACACTGCTGACCAACATCTAAATATGGCCTTAACAGGATATGTCAAAAGTTCATTAATGTTCATAGGTTCATAGGTGTATACTAGGCTAAGGACCACTATAGCCGCGTGACCCAAATGTGATCCACAAATTTGATTTATATAGGCGATGATTTACTGACTACCTCTGTGCATCAAAAATGTAGGCACCAGATGGAGTGAATTTCTGAATACCCATCCATTGGCCCAAGTTGTGTGCTTAAAAAGGGTTAAGGAGGAACTCTGCTTCACGTGGTGGTGAGCCTTTCATATTTATGTTGGGAGCAAATTTTAGGTCTTTCGATCTAGTAGTTCTGATGTTGTTTGCTTTGCAGATGTGCCTAAGGTTTATCAAAACAGGGTCAAGGGATGGCTTGTACACAAGAGAAAGATCACCTCTCAGAATTCTGTATGATATGATTAAAGAGACAGGGCTTTGAGATGATCAGAGTAGGACATTGTGTTTATTCCCTGTATTCTACATACCGAAGAAGGGATTATACTATATGATAGCTCTGATGAGGACTGAGTACAATGGTATGATGACCTCTCTGGATCTAGATGCCGTACCCTTACTTATAAGTAAAGCAATGTAGAAGGATTTTCTTACTACCTTGGACACATGTTGCTTGAAGGGTGGGTTACTATCTACATGAGTTCCCAGATCCCTGATTAGTGAATCAACTTTTAGAGCTGTTTTATAACTCAGGGTGGCTGACTTCCCAAAAGGTATTATAATACATTTCTTGGCATTGAGGTTTAAGCCACAGCTTTGGCACTAATGATTGTCTGTGTTAGACCTTCTTAAAGTATAAAACCAAACTACAAAAATAACAAAGAAAACAAAATAACTGTACCAAATGGACACAACTAAATGAGAGCTCCACCACAAATAATTAATGCTTTTGTTCTTTTTTAATATAACTAGAACTTCATCAGAAATAAGACACTCTCCCATCACACACATTAATTATAATACAAATAAATCACGTGATAGCAACTAACCAATTAGAAGAACAAAGTAATCAAATATAAATTACTCAAATAAATATTTAAATCACTTAAATAAAAAATGTTTTAAAAAAAGCATTTAAATCATATCCCAATATTTTTCAAATTTAAACATATCAATTTAAAATGACTCAAAATGACTTTCTGAAATAGCAAAAAACATCTCTGGGACATTCATTGACTGCCGCCACTTTGCAATGATCTGTGAACTTGGTCATCTAGAGGGCTTCAACATAGGCTTTGACCTCTGAGAAGTAGATACCAAAGAAGACTGGACCCTACACAGAGCCATGAGGGGCTCCACTGGTGACCAGCCTCTTTGTGGAAGTGGCCTCACTGCTCCTAATCATACCTCTCAACCTGGAAACATCAAAAATCTGGACAAAGGCCCATGAAAAGTAGGTACAACTGGCCAAAAATTGGGACACTGATTCACATAAAATTTGCATACATAATCATGTAATCCCACCCACTCAAATGGAAGTGTGGGATACCAACATGAAGAGTGAAGTCACTAAATAATTATAAATAATGGCAGAGATTTGAATTTTAGACTTCATATCCCTCAGAAAATGCGTAATAATGCAAACCTGTTATTCTTGTAACTATCTGAGTTTACAGGAATAATATTTAAAATCCATCCCTATTTTCTGGGCCTTTGTCCCACCATTATTTTTGGCTTTCTCCAAAATTCTTGCTCTGAGAAACTAGAGGTATAAAGAGGATATCCATACCTCTAATATCCTATGTCATTAATAAGATGGTTTGCAGACAGCATGGCTAGACAGCTGCTATAGCAGCAGGATAATTATCAGGTCATGCCTGGTCACAGTACTAAAGTCATTAAGTGATAGCTTACATTTAACAACAGTGCCAGTGGTTCATACTCTAGAGGAAGCAATAAACAGATGACCTGCTTACACAGATTTGAGATGGAGGGGCAGATGAAGTGCAGTAATATAAGATGAAGAATACAGGTGAAGGCATAACTGGTAAATTAGGATGATTACTGTCAAGCCTAATGTGCGGGGAAAATTTGTTCATAGAAAGGGTGGCTGATCTATGGAATGCCCTTACTGTATGGATGCCAAAATGTAGAGGATGTAAAAATATACTTGAATATGTGTGTTAGTGATGTGGGCAAGGATGGTACTCTGCAGTCATGGCAAAACCATGTAGTTAGATGGACCTGGTTGTAAGGGTAGCCTCCACCAATCAGTCAAGTTACATGCTAGTACATACATGCATACAGAATGCTAATGCAAACACTGCTCAGACGTTCATCTCTTCGTGAATTCTTATAATATTATCCAGGCTTTCATTGTTGGGTAAAATGGATTGAAAATGAGCGCATCTTACCTTTTTTATGTATAGTACATTATAGGTTCATAGGTTTATAGGTTCATACTAGGCTATCTGCCCTAGGGCATTTATAAGCCTAGCCAGAGTGTGTTTGGCTTTCGCCACCCATTTTAAATGAATTTTGCTAGGCCCTTTTCTGAGGTTAGTATACTGTGCCTCTGTCTAACAGTGACACAGAAGTGATACCTGGGGTAAACCTACGATCTCCCATCCACTCATCAAGATTCCTCTTGAAGAGAGTCAATGAGGGACTCTGCCTAACCTGGACTGAGATTTTATTCCAGAGTGAAGGGAGCCTCTGGGTTATGAATCTGTCCCTCCAGCATGTCCTATTTATTTCAGTGCTGAGGTTCAAGTCTCTCAAGTGCGTAGCTTGATGGGATTTGGATTTTCTGAGGTGCAGTATGTCCATTAATTCCGGGTTGGACATGACTTTATACGTCAGGCACAGATCGTCTCTGAGCAGGCGGTATGCCACTGAGTAAAGCTGGAGTTTCTTTAACCGGGCAGCATATGGCATCTGTTTGAGCCCATTGATCCTCTTGGTGAGGTACTTTTGGGGTCTTTCCAGTTGCTGCAGGTGTCTGGTAAGGTACATCCCAAAAGGGGCATTGTACTCAATTATGGGCCTGATGAGGGATGAGTAAAGAGGCACGATGACCTACCCTGATCTAGATGTGAATCCCTTCATGATTAGGTGGGCTATATAAAATGTTCTTCTAACCACTTTGGCCACGTGATTGTCAAATGAGAGATTGCTATCAACTTGGGACCCCAGGTCCCTAATTAATTCTTCTGTACTTAATGGATTACCACCTATGTGGTAATTTGTGGGCACTTTGTTTTTGCCAAAGGGGATGACTATACACGTTTTGGTGTTTAGCTTGAGGCCATGGCTCTGGCACCAGTTGTCTGTTTCTATGAGGCCCTTTTGGAGGATGCTTGTGTCGGCTGGAGTGTTGATTATGGTGCCCAGTTTGCAGTCATATGTGAACTTGGTCAGCTACAGTCCTTCCGTGTTGGCCTGTACCTCCGAGAAATATATAATGAACAAGAGAGGTCCCAGGACTGAGCCTTGTGGGACGCCACTTGTAACTGGTTTGGAGTCTGACATGGCTCCAGCAATTCTAACCATGTGGGTTCTGTCCTTGAGCCAGTTTGCAACCCATCTAGCGACATAGGGGTTTATATTTAAGCTGGTGAGCTTATCTATAATGCCTGAGTGGGGTATTGTATCGAAGGCTTTTGCGAGGTCCAGGTAGGCTGTGTGGACCACCTTCCCCTCGTCAATGGCCTTGGTGACTGTTTCAAAGAAATCAACCAGGTTTAAGAGTTAGGATCTGCCCTTAACAAAGCCGAACTGGGTAGGATCCAGTGTCTGTAGGTCCCCAATATCTTTATTTATGAGGTCCATAATGATTCTTTCCATAGCTTTGCAGACCAAGCTACTCAGGCTTATGGGGCGATAGTTTCCAGGACCCGTTGAGGCACCACCTTTGTGGAGAGGGACCACTGTTGCTGTATGCCACTCTTTGGGTACATATCCTGTAGTAAGGCTGAGATTGAACAGTAGTTTTATGTTTGGGTTTAGCTCTTCTTGGAGTTCATGTAGGACGCAGCCCAGGACACCGTTTGGTCCCATTGATGCTGTGTTTTTTGCTTTGGAGAGGGTGGCTCTTACCTGAGCATCTGAGATGTCGGGGGGCACCACTCTGCTGGGATAGATATTTGCCCTTTTGGTGGGGAGGGGGGGGGGTTGCGCTGAACCTGTCAGCTAGGATGTTGGCAATGTCTGTGGGTTCGGTGTATTTTTTGTCATTTTGGACTAATTCTGAGCATATCTGGGAATTCCCACCCAGGTTCCTAACATAACTAAAGAAAGCCTTGTGATTATCCTTAGTGTCCTGTGCAATTTTTCTCTCGAAGCTGGCCTTAGACGATTTTGTGAGTGCCTGTAGTGTTTTGCTAATACTGATCAGAGATGCCTTCCCTTTTTGGGATTTTGCTCTGTCATGTAGTAGCTTCCTCCTTCTATTGTATAGTTTGTTTATGGCTGGGGTCCACCAGACAGGATGTCTGCCTTTGGAGGATTGGGTCTTGGTTTTATTTGGGATTGCATTATCCATGCATTCCTGAAGGTGTTCATAGAATGTGTTTATAAAGGATTCTGCGGTCTGGGCCGTATTTTCCACAGGCCCGGGGGCTTTGAAGGATTCCACCTCTGTTTTGAGGAGTTTGAAATTTGCTTTAGAGAAGTTTTTCACTGTGGTTTTCTGGGCAGGGGGTGGGGTCGGGATGTGAATATCCAGTGAGATTAGTTTATGGTCTGATCTTACCAGTGAGGGATTCACTTCTGGTCTGGAGCATAGAGTCCCCATGTTGGTGATGATCAGGTCCAGTATATTTTCCCCTCTTGTGGGAGTGGTAACAAGTTGTTCCATAGCATTTGAGTTTATAAATTCTAGGAACCTTTGGGCTAGGGTGTTGGAGCTAGAGTAATGCTCCCAGTCTATGTTTAGGTAGTTGAAGTCACCCAATATAATGGTGTTTAGAGAGATCTTCATATTTTCCAGTGTTCTCAGGAAGGCCGAGTGGGGTTCCTGGATATGGGAGGGTGGTCAGTAGCAGGCTATAAACTTGAAGGCAGTTTTACCCACTGTTAGTTGCACATGGATAGTCTCTGATGCTTCGTGCTGTGCCACCAACCTGGAGGTGTGGGTATCTTTGACGAATATTGATACTCCCCCTCCTTCTGTGGTTCCGTCCAAGTTTTGGGGCCAAAAAGCATGGTATGAGGTATAACCTGGTAGTGCTGGGGTGCTCTCAGGCACCTTGAATCAGGTTTCTGTTACTGCACAGATATCGATGTTCTCCATGCTAAGGAGAGTTTCGAGTGCGTGCATGTTGAGGTTTAGACTTCTGGCATTGAGTAGCATTACTCTTAGTCTCTTATCCCTTGTGATACCTATGGAGGTGGGTTTGTCTTTTGAGCCTTGCCTAAAAAAGGCACTATGGGGATAGCAAGAGCCTTTGCCAATATCCAAAAGCCCAGGGGTGACAGGTGCAAGCCATCCCTAGCGAAGCACCGTGGCTTGTCGAGCATGTCATCCCAGGCTGACAGGCATTGGATCCCCTTTGAATGACACCAATACTTAAGCCAATTGTTGAAATTGATCATCTTGTCTTCATATTGTGGCATAATTCTTGGTGAGGGTAAGATGCTACTCAAGGTCAGGGTCATACCGGCCTGGGCTACATGCTCAGAGAGCTCCTCTATGTCTCTTTTCATGTAGTCCAGGGAGGTACATCTCAGGTCATTCACACCAGCATGGACAATGACTGAGTCATATTTGTACTTGCCTTGGAGTTACCTGAGTGCTTGTGTTATGTGGCAGATCCTAGCACCCGACAGGCAGCTCACCGTGACCTTCTCCTTGTTCAGCCTGGTGAGTGGGACGTCAATGTGCCTGACGATAGAGTCACCTATTACAAGTGTATCAGGTGTGTTGTTTAGCCTTAAGGGCTGTGACTGTTCAGCACACTGGCTTTGTGAGCTATGTGTTGCACGTGTTTTGTTTTGGGGTAGCGGTTGCTTGGGTGTCTGCTTTGGAAGTCTCTGTTGCTTAGGCAGATTTTTATTCAGAGCCTCTGAGTATGTTTTTGGGTGTTTATGTGTTTGGTTTGCTGTCGTGGTAGGTCTATATGAGACTGGAATTGTAGTGAGTGTGGTTTCCTTCTCCTCCTGACTGGTTATGCCAGTACTGAGTTGAGAGAGCTTAGCCTCCAGTTTGGCTATATGGTTGCATCTCTCACATGTGTTGGAATTTGTTGGGAAGAGGAGAGGGTTGTCTGTGTACATGAGGCAGTTGTAACATTGCCTCAAGATTCCCAGATTCACCAGCTGGACCAGAGAGGAGATTGACAACTGACCTTTGGACATGCTAGAATAGTGTTGAGAATTCCTTTATAATTGAAAAAAAGGGCCACTGGGGAACAAGGTACTCAAGGGAGTCTGTAAGGGTGTAGTGCTTTTAATTTTTTAGTGCTGACTTAGTAAGCAAATGCCAGGTAACTTAAATGCAATGTGTTACAGGTGACTTAAATGCAAACACGACAAACAGTAACTTTCTTTCAAGTGAAACAAGGAAATAAGTACAGTAAGCAATGCAGATATCACTAGGGATCCACAGAAGTGCTGAAAAGCCGTGTTTTAGGTGAAATTAGTGTTTCAGGGAAATAATAAGCAAACAAACAACAAGCATACAAACAAAGCTAGATTCAGAAGGCCTGGATCTAGTCTATGCTACAGCAAACAAGATGTACCAATTTCAGTAACAAACAGTTCAAATATGCAGGCACTATAAGCCTTTAACCAGAAATTCCCAGTTCAGAAGGGCAGAGTCCAGCCTCTCCTCCCACAAGAGTGCAGATCACGAACCTTGTTAATGTAAAATAACTGGCCTGAAGCCCAAGTGCTTAAACCAGAACTAATACACTTTTAGAATAACAGACACTGAGCCCTCAATCAGCAGTTCCCAACTTAGAAGGACGTAAGCTACCTGTCCTGCCACCACAGTGCAGGCCACAAACCTTCCTAATGTAAAACAACTGGTCTGAAGACCAAGTGCTTAATCCAAAAGACTTAGAATGATAGCTACACTTTAATCAAGTTACTACCAAGCAGTAATAAATACAATTGAATACTTTAAAGAATGCCTGGATTAGTGCTCAAGTTATACAAACAAAGCTAGATTCAGCAGGCCTGGATCTAGTCTATGCTACAGCAAACAAGGTGTACCAATTTCAGTAAGAAGCAGTTCAAATATGCAGTCACTATAAGCCTTTAACCAGAAATTCCCAGCTCAGAAGGGCAGAGTCCAGCCTCTCCTCCCTAAAGAGTGCAGACCATGAACCCTCTTAATGTAAAATAACTGGCTTGAAGTCAAAGTGCTTAAACCAGAATTAGTACTCATTTAGAATAACAGACACTGAGCCCTCAATCAGCAGTTACCAACTTAGAAGGATGTAAGCTACCTGTTCTGCCACTACAGTGCAGACCACAAACCTTTTTAATGTAAAACAACTGGTCTGAAGCCCAAGTGCTTAAACTAAAAGGCTTAGAATGAGTTACACCAAGCAGTAATAAATACAATTGAGTACTTTTAAGATGACGCAAAAGCAAAATAAAGTAGGAAGAAACACAAATACAGTAAAAGCAGATACATTTTTTTTTAAGTGGAAAGAGAGAAAGGAAAGAGAGAAAGGAGTAGCAGAAACTCAGCTGATTGGCCTTCTCAAATGTTCCCTGTACTGGGTAGAATGAGGTAATGGCATTAGACTGGGATGAGGGTCCCAGATCAAATTTACACTAGGGGTGGGCAACTGCAAATCACCAACTATAAAAACACTATACCAACAGGGAAGGAGGGTGGGAAACAAACTGCAGAAATGTTTCTCACAGCTGAAAAGCAGCAGTGAGCCTTTAAATGAAAGTTTTAAACAGCTAAAAGAGCCTCTATAAAAAAGAGTTTAACTGCAACAAGTTATTAGAAACAAACAACCCAACAGAAACTTAATAAAAGTGGACAATTTCCAGTTAATACCTCACGCACAGTGAAACTAGCTAGACAAATACACATTACACAAAGTGCTATAAATAACAAAGAAATAAAGAACAAAATAAACAAAAAACAGGGTACTTAATGTTATATATTATAGCTCCGAGTTTCCTCAGTGTCCTTCCTTCGATCAAGCTCAGTGTGAAATGGCAGAACACTCACAAATGAACTTCTTAGGTAACAGAAAGTTGAAACCTGAGACAGTTTTTAAGAAAGAAATCTCAAAAGAACCAATGAGGTGCTTAGTCTAAGCTGTAGTCCAAGTGACCTCAGTCAGCCAATGACCTCAAACAATTCTCTCTCACTGAAATGCCTGATGGCTTTGGTTAAACGAAGATGTCCCTGAATATGTGCTCAGACACACAGCCCCCACAAACACTAGGCCCAAATACAAGCCTGAATATGGAAATGCTACAAATATCCCCACTACTTAGAACAAACTGCAGAAATGTTTCTCCCAGCTGAAAAGCAGCAGTGAGCCTTTAAATGAAAGTTTTAAACAGCTAAAGGAACCTCTATAAAAAAGTGTTTAACTGCAACAAGTTATTAGAAACAAACAACCCAACAGATACTTAATAAAAGTGGACAATTTCCAGTTAATACCTCACACACAGTGAAACTAGCTAGAAAAATACACACTACACAAAGTGCTATAAATAACAAAGAAATAAAGAACAAAAACAAAAAACAGGGTACTTAATGTTATATATTATAGCTCCGAGTTTCCTCAGTGTCCTTCCTTCGATCAAGCTCAGTGTGAAATGGCAGAACACTCACAAATGAACTTCTTAGGTAACAGAAAGTTGAAACCTGAGACAGTTTTTAAGAAAGAAATCTCAAAAGAACCAATGAGGTGCTTAGTCTAAGCTGTAGTCCAAGTGACCTCAGTCAGCCAATGACCTCAAACAATTCTCTCTCACTGAAATGCCTGATGGCTTTGGTTAAACGAAGATGTCCCTGAATATGTGCTCAGACACACAGCCCCCACAAACACTAGGCCCAAATACGAGCCTGAATATGGAAATGCTACAAATATCCCCACTACATAGAACAAACTGCAGAAATGTTTCTCCCAGCTGAAAAGCAGCAGTGAGCCTTTAAATGAAAGTTTTAAACAGCTAAAGGAACCTCTATAAAAAAGTGTTTAACTGCAACAAGTTATTAGAAACAAACAACCCAACAGATACTTAATAAAAGTGGACAATTTCCAGTTAATACCTCACACACAGTGAAACTAGCTAGAAAAATACACATTACACAAAGTGCTATAAATAACAAAGAAATAAAGAACAAAAACAAAAAACAGGGTACTTAATGTTATATATTATAGCTCCGAGTTTCCTCAGTGTCCTTCCTTCGATCAAGCTCAGTGTGAAATGGCAGAACACTCACAAATGAACTTCTTAGGTAACAGAAAGTTGAAACCTGAGACAGTTTTTAAGAAAGAAATCTCAAAAGAACCAATGAGGTGCTTAGTCTAAGCTGTAGTCCAAATGACCTCAGTCAGCCAATGACCTCAAACAATTCTCTCTCACTGAAATGCCTGATGGCTTTGGTTAAACGAAGATGTCCCTGAATATGTGCTCAGACACACAGCCCCCACAAACACTAGGCCCAAATACGAGCCTGAATATGGAAATGCTACAAATATCCCCACTACTTAGAACAAACTGCAGAAATGTTTCTCCCAGCTGAAAAGCAGCAGTGAGCCTTTAAATGAAAGTTTTAAACAGCTAAAGGAGCCTCTATAAAAAAGTGTTTAACTGCAACAAGTTATTAGAAACAAACAACCCAACAGATACTTAATAAAAGTGGACAATTTCCAGTTAATACCTCACACACAGTGAAACTAGCTAGAAAAATACACATTACACAAAGTGCTATAAATAACAAAGAAATAAAGAACAAAATAAACAAAAAACAGGGTACTTAATGTTATATATTATAGCTCCGAGTTTCCTCAGTGTCCTTCCTTCGAACAAGCTCAGTATGAAATGGCAGAACACTCACAAATGAACTTCTTAGGTAACAGAAAGTTGAAACCTGAGACAGTTTTTAAGAAAGAAATCTCAAAAGAACCAATGAGGTGCTTAGTCTAAGCTGTAGTCCAAGTGACCTCAGTCAGCCAATGACCTCAAACAATTCTCTGTCACTGAAATGCCTGATGGCTTTGGTTAAACGAAGATGTCCCTGAATATGTGCTCAGACACACAGCCCCCACAAACACTAGGCCCAAATACAAGCCTGAATATGGAAATGCTACAAATATCCCCACTACTTAGAACAAACTGCAGAAATGTTTCTCCCAGCTGAAAAGCAGCAGTGAGCCTTTAAATGAAAGTTTTAAACAGCTAAAGGAGCCTCTATAAAAAAGTGTTTAACTGCAACAAGTTATTAGAAACAAACAACCCAACAGATACTTAATAAAAGTGGACAATTTCCAGTTAATACCTCACACACAGTGAAACTAGCTAGAAAAATACACATTACACAAAGTGCTATAAATAACAAAGAAATAAAGAACAAAATAAACAAAAAACAGGGAACGTAATGTTATATATTATAGCTCCGAGTTTCCTCAGTGTCCTTCCTTCGATCAAGCTCAGTTTGAAATGGCAGAACACTCACAAATGAACTTCTTAGGTAACAGAAAGTTGAAACCTGAGACAGTTTTTAGGAAAGAAATCTCAAAAGAACCAATGAGGTGCTTAGTCTAAGCTGTAGTCCAGGTGACCTCAGTCAGCCAATGACCTCAAACAATTCTCTCTCACTGAAATGCCTGATGGCTTTGGCTAAACCAAGATGTCCCTGAATATGTGCTCAGATACACAGCCTCCACAAACACTAGGCCGAAATACAAGCCTGAATATGGAAATGCTACAAATATCCCCACTACTTAGAACAAACTGCAGAATGTTTCTCACAGCTGAAAAGCAGCAGTGAGCCTTTAAATGAAAGTTTTAAACAGCTAAAGGAGCCTCTAGAAAAAAGAGTTTAACTGCAACAAGTCATTAGAAACAAGCAACCCAACAGATGCTTAATAAAAGTGGACAATTTCCAGTTAATACCTCACACACAGTGAAACTAGCTAGAAAAATGCACAGTACACAAAGTGCTATAAATAACAAAGAAATAAAGAACAAAATAAACAAAAAACAGGATACTTAATGTTATATATTATAGCTCTGAGTTTCCTCAGTGTCCTTCCTTCGATCATGCTCAGTGTGAAATGACAGAACACTCACAAATGAACTTCTTAGGTAACAGAAAGGAACTCTTTCCAGTGGAGAGAATCAAACCATGCACCTTTTTTGCTTGAAAGGCATATACCTTAACCACTGTACCACTTAGCCATTATCTATGGCTAGCTTGCATGACTTGATTGACCATAAGTAGACAATGAAATAAACAAATCACATTTTGCAAGATGATGATTGCAACTAACTTTCAGCCTTTGTCCTCTGTGTTACACTACCAGCCTCCAAAATCTGTTACTCAGGTTTGTTTGTCTGTGTTGTTCTGAATTTCAAGGTCTTTCCCACCATAACTGAGAGAGAGTTATTAAGGCTACTTTTTTGTTGCCTCAGTTCACATTAACATGTGTAAGATGGTAAATCTGTCTGAATACTCATGAATTTAGTGTTTATGATATGTGTACTGCCGTCTGCTAGCAATTTCTATACAATTTATATTCATAGGCAAAATCATGGACGTCTTCACAAACCACCCTAAACCAAAAGATCACGGCACCAAGAACATGATATTTAAATTGCTCCTTTTAATTCCGACTTCAAAAAAAACAAGATCAAATAACAAACTTCTTCAGATTAATCTTGTTTTTATTGAAGTCGGAATTAAAAGGAGCATTTTAAATATCCCGTTCTCGGTGCCATTATCTTTTGGTTTCAGGTTATATTCATGTCTCTGAGTCATTCACTGCTAGCTTTCTATAAATAACCCAGATTTGTATGATGAAGCATTCACTGCCAACATGATTTTTGTATGTCTCTTATTACCATCTGTTACCATTTTCTTTGCATCTTGAGTCACAGATGGTTTCCATTTGACAATAATTTAAGTATGGACCGAACTCTGTACTGCAGTCGACTCTGCAGAAGTAAGCTGGGCTTGGCAGAATTTTAAAGTTAAACTTAATTTAAACTGTAAACACTGCTGCCCACCCCTGCTATTTTCCAAATTAGCAGATCCAATCAGGAGCGGAACAGCATGGAAGCATGTTAAATTGTAAACATAGTCCCAGTGTCTCTGATTGGTTGCCTGAGTGCACTGATACATGATGACATCAACCACAACTTGCAAAAAAAAAAAAAAATCGGAAATTAAAGGGGCCACTCGCACCCCACTATTTTGCCCTCAAAACCGGTAAATACCAAGGAATTTGGTACAGTTGAGAGGTATGCTACTAATCTCTTGGGTCCTATTTGTGAGCTAGTATGATATAAAGGGATTTATGCCTAGTTCCATAAGTTTGTTAACAATGCCCGAGTAGGATATCATAGCAAATGTTTTAGCTGGATCTAGATAAGCAATATACACCGCTTTCCCTTCATTCATTGCCTTAATGACCTTTCAAAAAAGTCCACCGGTTCAGTAAGCATGGCCTTCCTTTGTTAAAGCCAGCCTGAGAAGAGTCTCATGTCTGGAGGTCTCACATGTCCTTGCTGATAATTTCCATGATAATTCTTTCCATATAAAACTAGTCACACTAATGGGTCTGTAGTTTCCAGGATCTTTTTAAGGTACTCCCATATGAAGAAGGATGACCATTGCATTCCTTCATTGTCATGGCACAAAGCCTGTTTTAAGACTATAGTTTAATAGTGACTCCAGAGTTTCTGATAAGTTGTATTTTAGACTGCTCAGGAGGCATCCCAAGATGTTTTCAGGCCCATTGATGTTGTGTTCTTGGTTTTAGCTAGGGCAGCCAGAACATGCTGTCTAGTTTTAGTTGGTGTGGGAGGTTGTGTTTGAGGGTATTTCATGGGGGGTGGTTGAGGGTGAGAGGAGGCAAGGTTGGAACTAAATTTGTCTGCTAACAGGTTCCCTATAACCCTAGGCTTGATGAATGTGCCATCATTAACCACCAGTATAGCACTTTACTGTGTGGTTCTCTTGAAGTTTCTGAGACAGCTAAAAAGGTCTTACAGTTAGCTTTCATTTGGGAGGCTACCTTAGCCCTAAAATTGTCTTTGTTTGACCTAATTAGCCTTCTTAGTTGACTATTTAGTTTTTTTATCTTTATGGGAATTACCCCTTCTGCTGTTTCCCATATTTTTTCCTTTTGTTGCATATCCTGTTTAATTTGGGATGCCACCAGGGCAGTTTGTTTCTGTGGCTAGTTCTGAGCTTACTTCTGGTAGGTTTAGCAGCCTCTTTGGATCCATTGACATGGTTGTACTGAGTTCCTGAGAGCAATTCTGCATAAGCTGCTGTGTTCTAAAGGTTTGGAGGGGCAATTCATTTTGATAAACCATCGCTTAATAAAATGTATTCTGTCTTGGAATATTACTTAATTGCTAGTATTTTTACTGGGATTGTGAAGATGATTTTGATTTTGAAGGAGACAGCTTTATGTTTGGACCTTATCAGAGAGGACAAGACGTTTGGGGGTTCAGTGTTCTCCCACATTTGTGAGTACAAGATCTAGTGTGTTAGAAACTTTAGGGGTGTAATCTCTATTGGGTCAAGGGTGTTTTCATTTACAAAGTCCAGGAATAGCTGTGACTGAAGATTTAGGCCATGTTGATTCTTAGTCTACAGAGGGGTAATTAAAGTCTCCCATGAGTAAGGTGTTAGGTTGGATGGTAAGTGTTTCCAGTAGATCCAAGTATGCATTGTGACCTTCTTGGGATATGGATGTTAACCTATAGCTGGCTAGAATATGGTACAGAACGTTGTCTATGTTGACCTACATGTACAGGAACTCCAGCACATTTGACCAACCTAGAGATATGTTTGTTATTGGTGTATATTGAGAGACTTCCACCTTTATCCCTAATCTGTGCAACTACTGTTCTTAAAGTGCAGAAGGCACTAAAACCTTGCACTGTTGGGGTACTCTCTGCCACTTTAAAATATGTCTCAGTAACTCTATAGATGTCTATATTCTCGAATGTGAGGTGGGCTTGGAGGGAGTGAAGTTTTTTATTTAGGCTCCTGGCATTGAGTGGTAATAGCTTAATGTTCACTTAAGTTGATTTTGCTATGCTGGTAGGTTTTTCCATTTGACATTACCTAAAAAAAGGCACTATGGAGGTGGATAAACTTATACCCAGTATTCAGAAGCCTAGAAGGGATAGGTGCAGTCCATCCTTTGCAAAGCACCATGGTCTGTTAACCATGTTCTCCCAAGCTGAAAAATATTGGATCCCCTTAGAATGACATCAGAAAGGCAGCCGATTGTTAAAACCAATCATCCTTTGTGGCATCATCCTAGACAATGGTGATATGCTGCTCATTGCTTGGCTCATACCAGCCTGAGAACATAGCCTGAGAGCTCAACGATGTCTCTCTTCATATAGTTCAGGGAAGTACATCACAGGTCATTAAGACCTACATGGACTATGATGGAATCATACTGGTACCTGTAGCATAACAATTTGAATTTGTACATGATTTGGCATATCCTGATAAACAAATAACCATTAAGTTCTCCTTGTTCAGCCTGGTTAGAAGGGCATATGTATGTCTTATAATGGACTATCCTATGATGAGAGTCCTGATACTTGTGTTTGCTTGCCTTTGAGGCTTAGTGTTTGGGACTCCATTGAGTGTGACTATATGTGTGGTGTTATGTGTTGTTTTCTTTCTGAGTGCCTTTATGCGTATGACCAATAGTTTCCTTACCCAGATAAAATATTACTCTGTACAGCTAAGAATAGCATTATAATCATTGGCTCCCGATGATTTCAACCATCTCTGCCCAAGTATGTTTTTTAATGCAGTCTTATCAACAGTAAGTGAGATTTAGGCACAACTATTTTATACACACAGACACAGATGCACGCGCGAGCACACACGCACACACACACACACACACACACACACACACACACACACACACACACACACACACACACACACTACGCACACACACAGCACACACACACACACACACACACACACACTACGCACGCACACACACACTACGCACACACACACACACACACACACGCACACACACACACACTCACACACACACACGCACACACACGCACGCACACACACACACACACACACACACACACACACACACACACACACACACACACACACACACACACACACACACACACACACACACACACACACACACACACACACACACACACACACACACACACACACACACACACACACACAGAGTTTCTCCCCATAGAGGCAGGTGTTGCTGATATCTCTCCGCTGCCAGCAACTCTTTCCTGCTTTTGCAGTTCATGCTTTCCACAGCCATATCAATCTGCCAACAGGGCTTCAATTACTGCACACTTTAACAATGAAATTGTCATTATATAGGCAATTATGCACAACTAAATGGGAAATTTAGTAGAAAAAGGTCTACTGTGAAGCCCAATGTTGCAGGAAGAGGACATCCTCACATCTTGAGATATGGTTATCTATGTGTTTGTGAGTGTGTGTGTGTGTGTGTGTGTGTGTGTGTGTGTGTGTGTGTGTGTGTGTGTGTGTGTGTGTGTGTGCGTGTGTGTGACATTTTACACTGCATTAAGTAGCAAAGGAGAAGTGAAACTCAGTAATATAAAATAATTCTGAAAGACAGCATATGGCATTTTATTTCCTTTTTGTCTCTTTCACATTGTATTTTATCAGACAGAAACAGTGTTTAGAAGCTGTTCTGTGTTAATTGGCACTACACCCAAAGTGTAGTTCTTTGACTGAAGCTGCAGCTGGTGGTTTTAGTAGAGTTGTGACACTATTTATTGCATTTGTAACAAGTGAGATAAGACAGTAATGAATAATACAAGTTTTGTTTACATGTTACTTGACTACACTGAAAGTGATGGTTGATATCCTTATAGTTTAACACCTATTTTTGACAGCTGAAATAAATCTGTCAAACAATGTTATTTGGCAACACTTTGGAGAGCTGTCAAAAGTGCTCTCAAGCCATAGTGGCTTTGGCATGGCATTTACTAACAATAATACATAACAGGTATGAGGCTTCACAGTGATTTAAATGAGTTTTGTGAAAAGTTTATAACTCTGTGTTCTTATGTGCATTGATTGTAGAAGCAGGAATATCACCCCAATGTATGTGATGTTTGAGCAGCAGTGTTAGGGCATTCTGCATGGTTGTTTTCTAAAGTAATTATACTATCTTATCCTCAGACAGTCTCTCTCTTCAAAAAGGCAGATATCACTAGGTATACCAGTGCTGTCAGGTTGCACTTTCAAATTTATAAATAAAGCAATAGTCAAAAGGTTTTGCAATTGGATAACTAAAATGGCTTGCTATCAAATGGTCCATCAGACTCTGTGCGATTCACAGTAGTCTGAATCAACCCATTTAGTAGAATAGGAAGATCAAATGCAAAAATGTAGAAATGTACAACAGTGAATGAAATACAGCATTTGCTGTTTTGCATTTCTACTTTTTCATGCAGATCGCACTATAGTGGGGATCGGAAAATGTACCCTTTCCCTCACTATAGTGCGATCTTGGAGTCTGTATAACTAAGTAGCAGGGGGGCTTCCCCACTGCAAACATGTTCTTTACTGTGCAATGCACAGTACTTCCATTTGCAGAAATGTGGTGAATGTTCAAATGATGTCAAATTCGAACATTCACCACTTCAGCGTTCAACATTTTTGTCATTCTCTGAAGTAGATTTTCATTTTTACATTTCGTAGAAATAATAATTCGCTTGCAGTGAAATCGACAAAATGATAGTAAACCAAATAAAATACTTATTTGATAGAAAAATAGGCAAATGAATGCATATGAAAAAATAGATATGCAAGCAGATTAATGAATGAATATGGAAGAATAAAATAAAATATTTTACACAGATATTTGACAACAGAATAAATCTAAATGCATCTGAATGTTCTTATTCACATCACTTTCTGGATGTTACTATGAGTTATCTGCTCTAATTCTCTAAAACATATTCAGCAGGTACATGTGATGCACGCATGGATTATAGGTGTTTGAGTTTATTGATTCTGGGAAAGAAGGATGTATTTTCTTCCCTCCGTGGTCCTTAGCAAATGCTTTACTTCTTCCAGGTTTGATTAAAATTAATCAAGTCCATAATCCGTATTCAAAAGGAAAGCACAATAGTTTAATTTTAGCTTTTGACGCAAGTTACAAATTTGTTAAATCCAAGTAGCATTAGCTTTCCACAGAGGTTAATGTTTTCATATCAACACAGAATATATTCCTCTCTTTAAAACACAGCTGCTCAGAGCACACAGAGAGTTGCATCCCAAAATTAGGTAAGGCAGCATTTAATAGGGATCAGTGAAAGGGAAAACGGTTCCAGTCTACTTTATGCAGTTGCATCATTGCTATAAAGAACAGTTATAATTTCACAAACCCAATAAAGTATACAACTCTTGACATTTTTGCCCCTTTCTAGTCTACAAGTGGATTTATTTGAACCCCCCCCCCTCCAAGAAATATGGTTTGGGTTAAAAGTGCATTTCCATGGTTGCAGTACTCAACTTCTTACTTTTATAAAACTGTGTAGATATCTGGTATAGGGACAGAACTCTTCTGCCTATTTCCAGAAGAATATTGTTGCCTTAATATTTAATTCTGCCTTTTGCATTGACCCTTATATCCTTTTGTCTATGTGGTACTCTACCCTTTGGGTATAGAAAGAGTTAGGAGTGAGCATGTCCCAGACCTTTGCAGTACTTCTCAAAATTTCTAAATCTAGATAGGAGATAACTGCTGTGACAGCACTAATTTATTCAGGTAAATATCAGACCACCCTCATTTAGGAGGCCTACTGCAAGGTCCCCCTTGGACCCATACATAACCCATTGCAAAAACTGTGTACCAGTGTCTATCTTGCAGCTCTTCATCATGTTAGCATAGTAAAGTCTGTGTTTCTATTTCCTAACTTTCAAATCCACAGCATGTTTAATGCCAATTGCCTTTTTTATGACCATGAAAGTTCTGTCACATGCTGCTTGCATCTTATTTTGCAAGCCAAATAATCACCATTGCATGTTGCAGGCTATGCTGTGTAATCCTAAGGCCTGACCTCTCCCTCTGTGTCCATAAAGTAGCTCAAACAGCAAAAATCCTGTGGATTCCAGGGATACCTCATGGTGTGCAAAAGATGAGATTAGACTGGCTCCCTATTTTAATTCTGAGACCCATAATACTAAAATCTCAGAATTTAAAATGACATCAACAAACACAAACAAGCAAACAAACAAAAAAGTTACTACAGAAGAACAATGAATCTTAACAGTCACTGTTCTCCTTTAATGTTATTTTGCAAGTGGGCAAACCCCGTGCAGACCCCAGTATGATCGACTGCACTGCACCATCCTTATCCCCAGTACCTATATATACTGTGAGACTGCCATACCTAAGAGAAAAAAGAATACTCCGTGACACAATGAGCTAAGAGTTAGTATATGAAAATCTCTATTTCACCTGTTCTGGGACTCACACTTATGAGTATTAGGACATAGAAAAGGAGCAGGTTCTTGTCTTCACTCTTACTGAAACAGGTTCTTGAATTCTGTCAGCATGGTCCTAAGGGCAGTGTAAAATCTCCCCACCATACCATTTGTTTGTGGATGGCAAGGGTACTAGACTTAACTGCTTTACCCCACAACCCTTGCACAAAGTGACCAGCAGGTCTTACACAATGTTACGACCTCTCTTTGTATCTCCTAGGAAAAACCTACCTTGATGAAAAATTCTAACAGAGCTTTTGTTGTCTTTTCTATCTTAACAGAAGAAAGGCAAGATTCATATATTATTTGTAAAAATTAGTTTGTCAAGAGACCACACAAAATCCCTGGCTACCCTCTGAAATGGTTATTATACAACAACCCCCCCATTAATATTCCAAAACGTGCATGCTGATTGCTCAGTGTGCATGTTGTAAATCAGAGTTATAGTAATGGAAAAAGGTCCAGTCGCCCGGACTTTTTCCATTAGTATAACTCTTTTTTTTTTTTTACAGCAATGGAGAACGCAAGATCTCCCTTGCTTTTTACAACCTGTCTCGCTATGTTAAATGAGTTTAACATAGCGAGACCGCTTTAAAAAAAGCAACGGAGCATCTCTGTTGCTTTTTTTAAAGCTGTCTCACTATGTTAAACCCATTTAACATAGCAAGACACTTTAAAAAGCGACTGAGATCTTGCTTTCTCCGTGGCTTTTTTCAAAACTGTCTCGCATTGTTAAATGGGTTTAACATAGCAAGACAGCTTTAAAAAAAGCAACAGAGATTCTCTGTTGCTTTTTTTAAAGCTGTCTCGCTATGTTAAACTCGTTTAACATAGCGAGACAGGTTGTAAAAAGCAACGGAGATCTTGCTTTCTCCGTTGCTTTTGGCCACAGCTCTGATGTACTGCGTAAGTATACGCATGCACAGTACATCAGAACTGCTGCAGAATACCAGACAGCTGCAGAAGGGCAGCAAGGAGGCATTATACAATGCCATTATTTAAGAAAAGTATTTTTTTTTTCCTTAAATAATGTCATTGTGTAATAGCAATAACCCATGCCTGGGTGTGGGCAATGCTGGATTTACCCACGGTTGGCTTTGTTTGGCCACTCGGGCTTCGCCCTCATGACCAAACCTCACCAACCGTGGGTAAATCCAGCATTACCCACATCCAGGCATGGGTTATTGCTATATTCAATAACATGCAAAGTCACTAAAACAGCTTTCTTTTTGTCTCCTTCCTTTGAAAAACATATGGCACAGCTCAGGTGTTATAGTATGTTTCCATGCCTTTCCCTTTACTTGACCAATATAAATGTGTATAAACCTTCATATGTGCTATGTCTAGAAATGCCTGATGGTAGGCACCTGGGACCATCAACTGCTATATCACTTCTTCCTCTATACTTCTTCAGGAGTCAGTTGTCTCTACAATAATCCTCTTGTTCAAATTTATAGTCTTTTTCTGTGCTTACGAATCAGATGCTTCCTTGGTTACCTTGTTCCAGTTTTGTAAGGTGGGAGATCTGTATACCATAACTCTCTCTTGTCATGATCCTCACCAGCTTATCTTCATTGGAAATATAGGAAAACTATGCTTTGACAGATATGACATGTTTAGGCTTGCCGGTAACTATACTCTTTTCCTGAAATACCCTCAATCTCATTGAGATATGGGAACTTGCCGGGTTTCCTTTTGCTGCCTTCTTCACATACTTGTCTTCATATGTGAGTGGTACAGTTACATTGAAACAAGGTACTGTGTCATCAGAACCATTTCCTGTTAGAACATCTGTCAAAATAATAAAGGAGTACGGCTGTAGTGTTAATGTGAAGTGACTGTTGTTTCAAAACAATCATCTACTAGGGCCACCTCGTTTAACTCACAGATGTAATTTTCCTACCCTGTCACTGTAGACATGTGGGCCACATATGCCCCTTTCGATACTCTGGAAACATCTTTCCCCAAGAGCTTAGCATGTTTTGGTACCTGTGACTTCTGCTCTTTGCTGTGATACCTGCAGCAGTAGTTTACACTTGTTCCCTTATATCCACATGCAATGTTAGGTAAACCCCTCTTGTGCAGTTATGGCCTTCTTCCTAAACAGAGGTCACCCTTGTTTCCCATATCTTTGTTTGAAGTGCTTACCCAGTCTGTCAACCAGAACTTTATATCATCAAGCAATGAAATGAGTACTTTTTCACATATCGTAAGGCTACACAGCATTTCAAAAATATTAACTTTACCTGCACTTACAAGCCTATGATTTAAGGGATTGTTTTCCCAATTAACTCACTGATATTATCTTCATATTTCTCCTATGCTCTTTTAATTTTAATATAAGTCTAAGTTGTGAGATTATAATGTTTAATAGGAATGTCCCTTACCAGAGTCAATAATATCAAAATTAGATGTCTCATTAATTGCAGTCATAGATTTACCTGATAGCACAGAAGATAAAATTCTCACCCCATTGCTCCTGGTCAATTTTGCACTGATCACGGGTGTATTCAAATGTCTGAATAAAACTATCAAATTCATCCCTTCTGTATAATATTGAGATCATTTACAATTGAATTTGACTTCTAGGGCTGGGTTTTCACCCCTGCTACATATGCACTTGGAAAAGGGAGCCCATCTCTCTCTCTCTCTCTCTCTCTCTCGCTCTGTCTCTATCACTCTCTTTCACGCAGTTGTTCCCTTTCCATTTCTGCAGCTTCCTTCCATTTCTCTTTGCTATCACATTCTTTGTGATTATCATCAATTCCTGTCCAATGCCATGGCCACTTCATGCTGTTGTATCCTTTCTTCTTCTACACTTCAAGATGTTTCATTCATTTCACTTCTTACATGTATCTC